>NW_026866630.1:0-213904 GCF_026571515.1 Ruditapes philippinarum
TATAAGTTATTATAAGTGTAAAACATTTATTCATACTGACATTTTATTTATAAGATCATTACTAAATAACTGTTTATGTTTTTTACCTGACTGTGATAATATTTTTATCTATGTCATCTATCAATGTCACAAACGTACATAATCAGTTGTACATACAGAAGAGTTTTGCCAAAGGTTTTAGCAATACTATCGTGGGCCCTTCCTTCTCTTACGGTATCGATCAATTCTGTAAAGTTTCACTCAATTTGCATGAGTAATATATGAGAAATAGTCCCGATAAAACTTTGAAAAAAAAAAAATATGACAGGGCCATAACCTTAAAAATACCGAAATGAAAATTGTCGATGGTATGCGGAACTAAACTTGGTATTGATCATTCCTGTAAAGCTTGGATAAATTGCCCCGGTAGCTGTTGAAGAGTTGTCCGAAGAAGTTTTATAACGACCGGACAGAAGGACACACATACTGAATATGTCCGTCTATAGAAAATAAAGACAAATTACTTTAATGTGTCCGAATATGATTTAAAAAGGCGAGTTTTTTCCAATATGAAACGAAAAAAATTGAATAAAGATATGTAAATTAACATCCCATATTTTTTGTTGGACGAAGTGAAAGCGTCTCCTCTTTCCCGGAAATGATCCACAGAAACTTGTATGTTAGTTATTGAATTGTGTTTCAACCATATAATAACAATCACTTTTTTAAAAAGATATCTGTGAACTATAACAAAAATTAAACGGTTCACATGTTGGTTATATACCAAATGGCTTAGTTTCTAAAGATTTAAAAATCCCCAATATGAATATTGTTTTCCGATAACCTGACTGTACTAAGCCATCTACCGTTATATGTGCTTAATTGATTGATATCACTTTGAGGTTTGTGATGATTCTCAGTCAGATAGACATAATGTGCCTTTGAATAAGTGTTCCAATAAAAGTCATCGAAAATCTCTCGTGAGGTAGTTCCTACTATGACAAAATCTGAAAGTCACATAAGTAAAGTAAGTCTGATATATCATTTATCTTTGGTCATTTGTTTAGCACTGCCACGTGTGAATCATGTATCAACAGGCGATTTAGTTGTCAGCAATGTTTTCCATATTGAAAAGATACAGTGAAGAGATGCCCTGCAGGCCGATGACAGTTTACGAAGACACTATTGTTATCAGTGCCTGTTAATTACAGTTATTCTTTATTTGCATAAAACGTTATTTGCAAGAAGAATGTTGTTTTAATTCGATCAAATCAACATTTCAATCTTCCATGGGTAATTCTCATATTTGACTTTGTAGATTTAAATATACAGGAAAACAAAAAACTCGTAAGATAACGTAATATGCTATGTATAAACTACATTTAAACCATTTTTACGTATTTTCAAAAATCCTTTATATGATATTTTGAAAAGAGTAAACTATTCTTACGAACACTTACAGTTCGTAACGGAAATATACAAATGCATCAGAAAATTTCTGTCATCACTTGGATTTACACCCGCTTATAATTTTAAAGAGAGAAACAACGCTCTAGAATACTGAATACAGAAGATTCCACGTCGCTGTTAAACATTGTCAGCGATTGTTTTTATAGACGTTTTGAGGCCGATGCTAGGGTTCGTGTGGGATGTTGCAATTGCTCATTATTCCTCATGTACTGACTCAATCAAACCGAGTTTGCAATTTTCACGAAGTTCCAGTGTTTTTAATACTTCCGTTGGATCACTTTCTTCCAGATATTTAACCGTAACAATATTTATATCTGTTGGCAATCGACAACTTTAAAACAGTTGTACATGGATCAATAGTTATTACAGATTTTTTAATTCTTTAGATTTGCACTTTAACCGAACAAGTATTTTATTAACGTGTTTCAGTAATATCACTCCAACTGAAATCATTTGGTGTAAGCATGTTTTTGAATAGTACAACCACTTACAAAACATTATTCAAATGCATTAGGAAATATTTAATTAAACTTATTATTAGAATTTTATTTTGAGTGGTCAGGTTTGCTTTGATTATCAGCAAAATGAGTTCGTGTCAATAATCTCATGTAAAGTTATATTTGTTCGAGATACAAATTGTTTCTATATAATTTCATAAAATCACCGATCTTCGGTAATAATATCAATTACTGATATTTGTTTGACTCTGTGCTTCATAATTTGACGGTAAATAGAATGTTCTTTGATTATAAGGTGTAATTTTGTTTCTCAAAACAATGAACAAATTGATGTTTGATGTTTTTTTCCAAATGGTGTCTGACAAAAGAATTTCTTTGCCCATTATTCGTGGGTCAGTGTATTGATGTGTCGTTCTTGTTTGTATTGCGTCGGCATTCTGTCTGTCCGTCTTTTGTTGCAGACGGTTTTAAGACATTCTGTACGAGTACAAACTTTAATCAGCATAAAACATCTTAATACAATGTTTATTATGATAGTAGTTATAGTAGGAAATGCCTCACGAGAGATTTTAGATGACTTTTATTGGAACACTTATTCAAAGGCACATAATGTCTTTCTGATTGAGAATCATCACAAACCTCAAAGTGATATTAATCAATAAAGCACATATAACTAAAAAGCTAAATTTGTTTTGAAGTTAGTTCCCGCACAAGTTTTAACGTTTACAATTAGATGGATTTGTAACTTACACGCTAATACGTTCATGGCTCGTTTAACACACACTTTACAAAACATTCGATATTGGTTGCGAATCACAAATAAAGAATTTGTTTCGCTTTGATTATTTAACATGCAAACATTATTCACTTCTTGAATGTAGCTTTTGCAATTTAACCTAACATTTCCGCCTTCCACTTATATTGCCGGTAGATGGCTTAGTACAGTCAGTTTATCGGTAAACAATATTCATATTGGGGATTTTTAAATCTTTAGAAACTAAGCCATTTGGTATATAACCAACATGTGAACCGTTTAATTTTAGTTATAGTTCAGAGATATCTTTTTAAAAACGTGATTGTTATAATGTGGTTGAAACACAATTCAATAACTAACATACAAGTTTCTGTGAATCATTTCCGGGAAAGAGGAGACGGTTTCACTTCGTCCAACAAAAAATATGGGATGTTAATTTACATATCTTTATTCAATTCTTTTCGTATCATATTGGAAAAAACTCGCTTTTTTAAATCTAACTTGTTTGAAAATATTCGGACACATTAAAGTAATTTGTCTTTATTTTCTATAGACGGACATATTCAGAATGTGTGTCCTTCTGTCCGGTCGTTATAAAACTTCTTCGGACAACTCTTCAACAGCTACCGGGGCAATTTATCCAAGCTTTACAGGAATGATCAATACCAAGTTTAGTTCCGCATACCTTCGACAATTTTCATTTCGGTATTTTTAAGGTTATGGCCCTGTCATATTTTTTTTATTTTCAAAGTTTTATCGGGACTATTTCTCATATATTAGTCATGCAATTTGAATGAAACTTTACAGAATTGATCGATACCGTAAGAGTAGGATGGACCCACGATAGTATTGTTAAAACTTTTGGCAAAACTCTTTTGTATGTACAACTGATTATGTACGTTTGTGACATTGATAGATGACATAGATAAAAATATTATCACAGTCAGGTAAAAAACATATACAGTTATTAAGTAATGACCTTATAAATAAAAATGTCAGTATGAATAAATGTTTTACACTTATAATAACTTATAACATGTGGTGAGACTTTCGATGTCTTTATTGTTATCATTCTTTATGTTTTATTTCGTTTGAAATGAAGTGCAAGTTTGGACGGTGGTGTGTTTGTGTAATTCCTAGAATTATCTAAGATATTTCAGTTTTTACAGTGAACACATTTTCAAATTGAAGGATATTTTCCAAATTTGGTGAATTTTATTGTTACGAAAATATTGTTATTTTAGCTTAATAATAAAAAATGATGTTCCATTTTTGATATATTTATATTGTCTAGTAAATAAAGCCCAAAATAAGTAAAAATCCCTTTATCAATTAATACTTTATAACTTTTTAAAAAAAATTAAATAAATAAAATAAAAACATAAATGAAACACAAACGAATTATAAACTTTTGCGTGCGAAAATAGAAGAGATTATTCCAAATTTACAAAAATTTTCCCGTGCTCAAACAAATGTACTTTGTCTATATGATTTAAAGTTGGACATTCTTTATTGCAATTAAATGCTTAATTTGTTTGTTTGTTTGTTTACATAATTAGATGATTTAGTGGATCAAAGATTAAGCGTATATTTTTTTTTTCAAAATGCACTAAATATTTGTAAGGTGCATGTAATTGCAAGTTGTTGTTGCAGGCAGAAATGCCAGCAAATAGACATAAAGGAAAATAAAACTAAATCTGCTTAGTCACCTCACATCCTCGAGAAGTTGTTTTGTTTTTTGGTTGTTTTGTTACTACTATGCGTGGTATGAGTTAAGTAAATGCAATTAAACATTCTTTCAGCTCATTAAAACAAGATATTAACTAGATAGTTGAAGCTCGTTTTTTATGTATGTTTATTTAAACGATTTTTGCATCAGATGATCTTATAAATTAAGCTATACGAGTACGTGCATTAATTACAATTTGCAGTACAAATATGAATAACTAAGATATTTAAAATCTTTGAATAAACCATAAAATCAATATTTACTTGGCTTCCCTGAGGTTTAATAAGATAAATAGTTTATGTGCATTCAAATAAATAAAAAGAGAAATCATCATCGCCGTCGTCGTCGTCGTCGTCATCATCATCATCATCATCATCATCATTATTATTATTATTATTATTATTATTATTATTATTATTATTATTACTTTTGTTGTGTTGTTTACTTTTCGAACAACCCATCAATTGCATAGTTTCTCAATATCAAATGTAAACAAAAATAGCTGAGAATTATATCATGTGCGAAACCAAAAATATATTTGGTACAACATCTCATTTTCCGAGGCTCCTTTTCTCACTTAAATATTATTGGCTGTGTTATATTTATTTTTGCCACAGAATTTTCATTAAACGCCATGAGACAAAACTGCATAAATTTACTTAGTCCACGAATTATACTATGGACATAATCAGGTCTTTTTTACAAGAATGGAGACGCAACTAATATGTAAAGTTCAATATGATACACAAACGAGTATTTCATATCGACGAAAAAAAAAAACACTCACAAGTACGTCAGATGCAAACATACACTTTTGCCGACTATAGTTACTAATAATAAAGTTTGCAAAATTGAAAATACATAAAAATATATCGTTTTTCTTTTACATAAAGTCTTTTTAATGTTTTTTTATTTATTTTTTTTTAAATAAAAGAATTTTCCGTTGTGTATTTATGGCTGAGAAAATTGCCAATATGTATCTTATAATTTCAAAAATGTGGATATTTGTGGTGGTTATTTATATTGAAAGCATCGAATAAGTTCTGTAAAATTCGTTTTGTCTATCAAACTACTTGCCAAATGTTCCGCACATATGTCCGTGCGTTCAAGAAATGATACTCAATGTGCGCTGCTGATGTATTCCACAAGTTCAATGCGAGACTAATGCAGGTTAATGGCTTATATTACCAGCTAAAATTAGCTTCCAATTAACCAGTGTTGTTTAAATTGTTTACTAAAATCAATAAAATGATGTGTTTGGAGGTTATTGAATGTATTTTACAATAAACAAAATTATTCATTTGACAATTCACACCAACACATACATTTCATTTCTTTGGCATGATATGATTTGTATCGGTATACTAATATTTTTTTAACTTTCGGTCAAACTATTGTATAAGCTTGTACTCCCTTAAGTCAAATCTTAAAGTATCAATTTATTAATCAAAGCATACCTTTTATGATTAAAGATTGCCCTTTTTTAATTTTATGTTCATAGCTTCTAATTAACCTGCTAGGAATGAAAATAGCATTCGAATTTCTATCCATTCAGAAAGAAACATGAAAATTCCATTCGTTCAAATTCACACAGGAAGTTTACAAAAGCAACAAGATTAACGAATTAGCAGCAGCTAAAACATCACAACATTGACGTAGTGAAAGACAAATGTTCAAACAGCGAGTAATTTAATGTTATATTTTCTTCCATCACGTCTGTTGCTTGAACCATCTAGTACATTTTACGTCTCCTATCCACATGGTCTGAAAAGGAAACAAAACAAAATTCTATCACGTGTATACCTCGTTTGAATCTTATGCCAGCCCATATACATGTATATCAATTAATAGAGAAGATTATATCTCAAAAAATATTTGTAATAATGCTAGTTTATACAGAAGTTAGTTTAGTTCGATTGTGTAAGAATCTATAAGCTAATTAACACATTCTCGAATTCTTTCCTCGAACCAACCACTACTTAGCAATAAGTGTAAGGTTTTTCAGCTACAGATGGGGTTTTGAAACCTGGTGACCATCAATTATTAGATTACACGTCGGACGTGTTAACAACTCGACAATATCGTATTTGTAATACAGTTACTCTAACAATTTTAAATAAGAAAAGACAAGGAAAATATAAACAACATGCTAGTATGATATTGAATTTAAGTTCAAAATTGGCCGCACTGTAATACAAATTTGTATTTATCAAAAAAGTCATTGAAAGTTCTCAAACACTTTATTTATATGCAAAACTTAATACTGGTTTAATCTATATATTGTCATACGGAAGAAAATGAAATACTTTCATTTAAAGGTCCGACGTGATTCACTGAAAAGTCTATGATTTGGCAAGTCGTGTTTGTTTTTGATAAATTGTCATACCAAAAAGATTCCATTTACATTAGACTGAAACAAACAACAAATGATAGAAATTAGTGACAGTTACTAATCATTATATTCAAAAACAGTCATACCTGAACAAGTTCGTCATTAATTCTTTCCCTATGAAATTTTTGTGGCTTGTGCTTTTCTGGTTCCACAGGATTAGCTTCGGTTATCAATTTATTATCCTCCCATTTTGTAAAACACTATAATATAAATATAACAAGGTTTAAAACGGTGATGCAAATAGACCAAACATAATTCCTACCGTATTCTTTAACACTAGAATACCAATGACAATGGTTTGGATTTATAAAATAGAACCACAAAGCATCCGTATTAAGTGAATGTTAGTGATTTCTATTGATGGTTTGTTCTTTCTTACCCTGATATAAAGAATATGTCTTACACAAAAAGATTAGCCAGTCCGTGCTTTTTCTTGTTTCTGATGTATATTTGTTTTAATAGAGACAAACACATGCAAACTCCTTAGCCTCAATTAAACCGTGTCTGCAATTTTCATTTAAAGTGCTTAAGAGATATCACCCTTTGATAAAAACAATCATATGTAAAGCATGTTAAATTAATCAACCATACAAAGAAACTATCCCGAAATGAGCAATTAAATAAAGAAAGAATAAATACAAATAACTAAAAAAGAGTCAGAGCAAATCAGAAACTCAATGTTGGACACATACTTCACAGGAGGATGTAAAAGAATATATTTGCTGTAAATAAAGAATGACAAAGTAACAAGCAAATTAATAATACTCGTATGATAAGACAAAGACATAAAAACACCAATTCCATATGCGTTTTTTTGTTGTTTTTTGTTTTTTTGTTTTTGTTTTTTTGTTTTTTTTTGCTTCAATCTTATACGTTTTGACTGAATCTTTTTCAATGCATAGAAAATGTCGGTCTTTCTTCTTTCGTTCTGAACAACAAATGCTACATTTTATTAATTTCTTAATGCAATTCCAATATAACATTCTAAAGATGTTTTAAAACAGAATCGCAAGAATCTTTGAAAACACAACCTCAACAATGCAACATTTGTTAAGGCAAGTCTTTTAGTCTTTCTTGACAGTTTATATAATTGTATAGCATCTGCGACTTGTTCTGGATAAAAAAGTTATATCGTATTAATTGACGTTTCTATTTCCAGCTAGACTGAGGCACGGACACATCAGACATACTGCTGATAACGTGTTGTGAAAATAATTAACAGAATCTTGTGCAATCGATATAGATTACGATATATTATGCATACAACATTTGAAGAACGTGTACTAAAATCACATGTAACTCTGGAAGATTGGTTCACACTGTTAGATTCTGAATAAATTTCTTAAGATTCGTATATAACACCTTACATTCAATGGTTGGCTTCTTTAAAGATGTCAAAATAAAGTACTACAAATTAAAATTCAAGTAATCATTATAACCCTTGGTGTAAAGTAAAATTGATTCCTTGCAGAATAGAAATCACAAAATATTTTTGCAACTCTGAAAGATTTGATTCACACTGATAGATTCGATTTAATTTAAGTTACACAAGTAAAACATTAAAAAAATGTCAATGTAATATTGTTGACTCAAAGCAGTCAAATTTTAAAACAATTTACTGAGCACTCTTGTAAACAGTTAAAAAAAGATATTAATTCTTACTTTCATTTTGATCCCTTCAAATTCTTGGTCATATGGTTCATTTATTGGAAAGGTCATAGTTTGTGTGAAGAATGAAGCTTTGGCAATAATCTTAACTTTCCCATCTTCCACTTGTATTTCCATACTTGGCTTGGCGTGGCTAGCTAGCTTACGGAAAACAACATTCAGCCCTGCAAAATACAAAAAATCAAACTGCTGTTAATAATGTGCCATAGTCAAAAACCAATTTTGACATTGCTGAATACCAGTTAATCACAATAAAAAAATTGTTTCCACACATACAAAGAACAACATTTCTCCGTTTAATATCAACTATAAATAGTTTTTATGGCACAAATATTTTAATATACCCCTTAATAGATTTACTCATATAAAATATCTGAGAATACTATATCCTACTTAAACTTGACCATAAATAAGATATATTCCTCTAACACTGTATCTTAGCTTTTTTGCATTTCATTTTTAAATGGTCTTCGACAATTTATTTTCAATAAAACTAGAAAGTCAAAATGAACAGTAACACCATTTAAACATTTCTCCTAACATCTGAATGATGCACATATTTCATTTTATGAATCATTTAAAAAGATATCAAAAACCTAAAAATTGTTGTTAAAATGGAAAAAAGTTCCCCTAAATGTTAAGATTTTTAAAAAATCTCCTCGGATCAAATTGAAATCTTAAATTATTTTACATAACTATCATAATGCTTCTTTAATTGTCAGGCACATTTTAACATGATGTCATGAGCCGTGTCAACGACCTTTAAAGAAGCAATTACTAATTCAAGACCAGACATTCTATTCTCGTTATTTCCTTCCGCTAGTCTATCATTTAGTATTCTATTCAAGTTAATTGCAAGGATTGCATTAACGCTGGATAATTTTACATGAGATATCGAAAATATAAATTGCATAGCTAAAGACATAAAAGTGAAACCTTCATATTGCTGATATGTCGGTATCATTTTTTTCATTTAATGTATATATCGTTATTGATGTCAGACAAGGATTAGTTGTGATTATATACGAACAAACAACATAAATGTACTAAGTTACATGCACCGTTACTCGTAGTAAGAAACCTGAAATATAGAAGCCAACGTGGTTTAAAGGTTATACCACTTTGCAGATAACAATTTATGAATAAATGATTCTTTTTCAAATTAAAAGTATGAAATGCAAGAAGTAGTAAATACATAATATGACAATTTCTAATCTAAGAATTTTAGTGCAATAATCAGCTAAAATCACAGACTGTTTTCGCATTGAATTTTCGTTGTTCCGAACAAAAAAACAACATTTTTTGAATTATATGTAAGAAATAAAATATATGAGCCATTATTTTAAATATCAATTGAAAACTTGCGGATTTCGCAGGAGACTAAAAACCTGATATAATATTTAAAAATTATTTTCAACGTTTTAATTTGAAAGACCGTTCTAATCAATAATTCTTGAGTAATTTGTTATTGGCTTGGTTGTCGATAATATCTACATTAATCATACTCGCGCAAAAATGACGGTAATGAATAAAGACGCCATGTCCATATATATGTAATTATGTATTATCTTAGTATAATACATATATTAGTATACAGTTATAATATTTATTGTAGAAATATTCCGGGTTTTGCTATAACTTTTCATCATAATTTTGTTTTCAACATGCACTGCGGTTGTATTATAACACAAGAGTTGAATCTTTTCAATATTAGTATAATCAAATCATGTTTTAAACCTCTCTGTAAACTATAATTGTATGGCAAATTTATGTCTCTGTACCTGTTGATTTATCAGTACTTGTTATTATTAACATTTATTTTTCTATGAGGTATTTGATTTTGTCTTCTTAAGCGTCTTTTACTAGTGAAATGCTTCGCTTTTATGAAATCAATGTGAATATAATTAGAAATACAAAATAACTTTTGTTTTTAGTTTAGAGTAGTTTTTAAAGTATTTAGTTTCTATTTAACTTCCCTAGTAAAAGAACACAAATGATTATTGTCGCCAAATATGCCAAATAATTACCACTCTTCTTTTTCGAGCCATTAACAGAATAATCAGAAATGTCCATTTCGTTAAACAAAATTATATTGAACGTATTACAATTACATCTCAACTACAGTAGTTATCTTTTATTTCTACATTTCGTGAATATTTGCATTTATTTCACCAAATGTTTTTTTAAAGCACCAGACTCCAGATTCATGTTGATTTTCATTAAAATGTTGAAAAATGTATATGACAGTAGTAAATTGTAAAGTGAACAAATAAAGGAGTTTAAAGTAAATTAAAACATAACGAGATCAAAATATACATTTATTCTATTTCCGCTTTCTTTCGAATAAAAATCAAGCTCACCCATTTCTTGAAGAGCCTCTTCAAAATTTTCAGTCCTGTCTAACACCCATGAACCTGATAATTTTTCTTTGATTTCATCGAGATTACTCCCCATATTCCAGGTTGTTTAAGAAAACATGTGATAAGATAAATAATTAAAATGTATCCAAAACGGCTTCTTTTTTCTATTTTATTTGTTTTGTTATATGCAACTTATTCTTAAAGCTAAGATATTTTGTTTTCAATGAAACAATTCATAAAATGTTTCTGTCAGTCAATCGTCAATTTTAAAAGTAGCATTTGTCAAAACATATTTCACGCGCATTGGAATTGTGTTTCGGACTATATTTGACAAGAACGCAAACATATTTTTTCCGAAAACGGAGAAATAAATCTTTTTACATATCCTTGAATTAATATTTAAATGTCAAATTCCGATAAAAGCTGATTTAAATCTGATAATAATACAGCTTCTTATAGTAATGTTTTGTTACTTTTTCACGGCAATTATATATCCTTAATTATATTTTTCCCTGTCACCATTTTTTCTGTTAAAGGCATCTGCCAGACGGTTTTTATTATTCCTTTTAATAATCATTTTTTAGCAAAAAAAGTTTGATGTGAAAGATAAAGTA
This sequence comes from Ruditapes philippinarum, assembly GCF_026571515.1. NCBI lineage: Eukaryota > Metazoa > Mollusca > Bivalvia > Venerida > Veneridae > Ruditapes > Ruditapes philippinarum. The sequence continues at coordinate 11,425 of NW_026866630.1, forward strand.
TGCTAAAAGGTATACATCTGCAAAAGACCAAACCATAATGTTTGATTTTAAATTCATGATCATACAATAAACGTTAGTTTATGTCGTATTTAATGTTTGCTGTTATATTCTCTTAATGACGAGGAATTGTTATGTTCAAAAATCATAATATAGTGTAATAAAATCCATAAATTCCCTTCTGTTCTGTTTATGGTATTATAATACTGTCTATGGTTTACGGCGCACCATCACATTTTAGATCATATGAAACTAGAAAGATGATTATGGCTTTACTCGGGTGTTACAAACTTAAAAAAAACACAAGGGGTCAAAACCACCTTACCTGCTGGAGCCAAGAGATGCATAGACTAAAATCATCCGAACTCAGTTAGTCGCCTCCAACGATCACGCAGCGTTTAAAGATGGCTGAAATTCTGACGCATCAACAAATGATAAATAATACATTTATTTTGAATATTTCTTTTAAATCAAATGAAAAACATTTGAAATTAAAGGATTTCGCTATCACTAAAATCATACACATATACATGTATATATGTTTGAATAGTAATTTAAAGCTTCAAAATATTTTCACCTTCTTGAAAACCATTTTAATTAATTTGCTTTTAAAATAAGGAAGTAAACTGAATGTTTGTATGACGGTATTCCCGTTTTAAAATATATAAACTATAGCGTTCAGAAATAATGTTGTATTTGTTCAGCATTAAAATATAGGAATTACCGTCTGTAAAGTTATAAAATACATAACCTATAGCGTTCACAATATTGTAATCCGTAGGAATGTGTACGGAATTACCCTCTGTAAAGTCATAAAGTGCACTGCAACTGCAAGGAAGTACATATGCACAATAATTGTTGATTTCAATTAAGAACTGATGAGTTTTTTGTTATCCTACATATGTTTTGCTTTAAAACCATACATAAAAAAATTTGGATAATATATATCAATTTTGAATACATTATTGCAGTCAAATGCGTAGGAATATAATCACGAAGACCGATATGCCTGACTGATGAATTACAAAGCATTTGACAAAGCATTTGACTGATAAAACGTGTATTATTGTGCTTAATGCAACACAAATTTAATATATCTATTTCCTTTCTAACATGATGATAAAAACAAGAATTCATATAGATATGTTAAACTACATTGAGCGTTGAATTAATTTCCCTGAGTTCCCTTGGTTTATTGACGTCATATCTTGTGTCAAATGACGTGTAAACATAGGTTTTTATGCTTGCATATATCAGGTAATAAAGCACTTGATTGCCCTATTTTATTTATAGGGGTAAACTATTAGAATATGAAACGATGTACGGCCGAGATATAAATATGCTTGCAGTTGATTCAAGTGTATGAAAGGAACGAAATATATTGGCAACAGATGCATATTTTACATTATCTTAAAACCCGAAATATTAAGTAAACCATAGACATGATACAAATCAGCTTTCGAATGTGTTTCTGGTTCATTTAGAGTAAAGAAAAGTTTATGTGTTGCACCTAAATTACACGTTGCAATGTCAATACTACACGTTTCAATTTCAAAAAGCAAATAAAAGATCAAATAAGATAAAATAGGAAAATGCATTACTTTGTGTTATATAATAATTATGCTTAAGAAAATTGAAAACGTGTCTTAAAGGAATTAAGTTTTTCTACAGCTCATGCAAACTGCTTCGTGTGTACACAGATAAATGCACACACAAAAACAACAATACGTACATGGTTATAACTAAAATGATAAACTTGTTAATTTAAATGAAAATTAAACATCATGTTTGAGTGCCTTGTATTAAAAGTGTATTTGCATATAGCTGTTTGATAAAATACTTGATGAGGGAATAAGAAAATAAGAATATTGTGAAAACTGTCTGTAAGAAATTGTAAAATGATAATATTCATGTTGCTCTGTCAGAGTATTAAACTAATTTTAATTTTTCACTTGTAACGGTTTTTTCAAGGAGTATCATCAAGTGGCTTATATATGTCATGCACTTTCAGAAACAAAATGAAAGCAACTGTTTGATTTCTTTCAGATTTCAAACGTGCAATTTAGTTTCAGTGCTCGTACTATTTTTTATTACCAAATTACCTTTTAAAAGGAATTTTTCAATTAATAACACTAAGTTATGAGCATGATACTAAGTTAGCTCTGAGCATGACATACAAATATGGCGACTTTTCAGCTCTACTGGAGATGGAAGACCTCCGGTGAATGTGAATTAGTTCAGCCTGAGCATATTCAGGCAGCTTGATAGCTTCAACACAAGAACAAATCCAAAGTCCCTGGCAGATAGAAAATCCAAAACGGCGAGGGACAAATTCTTCGAAGTCAATAACCTTAACCACTTGTCCATGGACGCCACTTTAAATCAAGTTAAAAAATGAACAAACCTTTATTCATCTGCAAATGTAAAGTAATCAACGCAGAGAAAGTTCCATAGCGCCATACTGGACGACTCTTGTGATCTCTTTATTCGATTACCAGAGAAACATATTACTGTATTTATTAACATACACTATCCAAATACTTTAAGTTATACTTATAAAGTATACGAATATAAAGTATATTCTGATTCTTAAAGGTTTTAAACATTCAAAAAATGAAAACAAAATAACTCACCCATTGCCTTTAAAACTTCCTCAAAATTTTCTGACCTATCAAGCTTCCATGTCCCTCCTAGTTCATTTTTTATTTCATTACATTTACTTTCCATTTTTCTAAATTATTTCTTTTTTTATGTCTTAAAAATTAAACTTAGCCGTCCTGTAAACATCCTGTGTGATGTATTTCGACTATTCTCCAATAACCAAATGAAATACTAGTATGTATTTCATATTATGTTTATTTACCGCAAACAGATCTCTGACAAGCCCCTTGTGCGAAAGTATGTTATCGCCTGAACTTCTTTGTTAATTTGTTACAAACAAATTGTACAACTCTGTCAGCACTAGCCTTCCAGATAAATTTCTGTTAGAAAACCAAACAAAAATGAAACATCACAACTCTAGCCAGACATTGAATTTATTTAATTTTCACTGACACAATATAAAGTTTAAACGAGAAAAACGTTCATCGATGAAAAGAAAGAAAAACGTGACAAATAGGAGGATCGAATTACATGAAAATTTATATAAATGTGAATTTGTTGAAAAGTTATTACGGTTACCAATTAGTTAGTTTGATGTGATTTTTTACTTAATACTTAATAAATAATTATACTAAATAATAGTTGGATGAAAAACTTGTTTGTCTGTTCGTTAACTACATGTAACAAGCAATAACCACTTTTTGCAAGTTATTGACTACTTATCCTCATATGATTTCTGAACCAGCGATAAGAGATTATATTATTATTACACACAGTTGTCAAGGAGAAATTCTGCCTCGCCAGCGACCCCTGGGTTACAAACCTAATATTTCCTCTATTGAACTAAGCGGACTAATACTCTCTCTTTTGAACTAAGCGGACTAATACTCTCTATTGAACTAAGCGGACTTATACTCTCTCTTGAACTAAGCGGACTAAAACTCTCTCTTTTGAACTAAGCGGACTAATACGCTCTCTCTATTGAACTAAGCGGACTAATACTCTCTCTATTGAACTAAGCGGACTAACTCTCTCTCTCTATTGAAATAAGCGGACTAATACTCTCTTTATTAGCGGACTTATACTCTCACTAGTGAACTAAGCGGACTTATACTCTCTTTTGAACTAAGCGGACAATACTCTCTCCCTCTATTGAACTAAACGGACTTAAAGACCGAGGAGAATATGAAATTGTTAACAAAATATTTCGAGCCAATGTAAATGTAAGGGACTCTAATAGTTTAAAATTTGAGAGTTAAATGAACAAGTTTATAAATATTAGAACAGATGTTTTTAGCATTTACTGATTTAAATAAATATTTGTATAAAATACAATATAACATCATAAAAGACACATTTTCTGTTTAAATAGTCCCATGGAATGAAAATTGCATGATATCAATCGACTATGAATTATACAAATAAATAATGTGTTTTTATTTCTCACGCTCATACGACAAAGAAAGGATATAATCGTAGTGTCAATGAACTATTCAGACGAATATCTCACAATTTCCGACGGTAAACCAATTCATTCACTAACGTTCTATTATAAAAGTGCAACATTAACCTAAAAGCCATTTTATTATGAATGCAAAAGCGCACTTGATAAATAATTTAGACTGATTTCTATTAAATCCAGTTGAATATTTTCAAAAAAGAACATGTTATCTACCAAAAATCGGAATGTATAATATGTTTTGTCCTACCATGTCTTGTCATTTCAATTTAAAGATTCGATTACTTGTCGAAAAATACAAGGAGCAAAATTATATGTCTCAAATAAATCCACACAATTTTATTTCCAAATTTGAAGTAAAACATGCGTCAATTTTGGAATTTGACAATGACTTAATTCTTTTTATATTCTATGTTTTATTCAAATTTCCTTTATCATATAAACATGATGGTCTTAAACATGACGTTGATGGCAGCGTTAGATCGACCTATTGCATCTCAATAACAGTATTTTGCAAATTAAAATGACATTAGTGACTAGATGCATGACTGCCAAGCCCAGTCACCTTATTTTCATTGTTTGTTGTTTTTTATTTCTACATTTTGACCTGCTGGATTTATGTAATGTATTTTTTTTTCATTTATATTTAAAAAAATGTTAAACATAATAAATGAAAGTATTAAATAGACTAAAGGTTTGACAGACTGAAGGCATATAATTAGCATTCCGGGGATGAAGTTGTTTATGTTATATTTATCAGGATAAATGTTTCTTTCTATAAATATGATTGACAGTAAAACGAGAATAAACTGAACTATGACAGAAATGCAACGAAGTTGTAAATGCGTTACCCAGATTCCAATTGTATCCGCAGTAACTAACTCGTTGAATTTATTATGTCATCTTATTTCTTACATCTTTTGCGTTTGTTCATTTGTTTTGGCTTCATATGTTTAATTGGTTGAAAACAAAAACCATTTCGGTCTTGCATGCATATCTATAATTTACATTTTTAAATTTATTATCGTATGTCGTACTTTTGATAGTACAGAAAAACGGTATCTCTCATTTACAAGAGTAGACACAGTTATGCCAATGCAATGAATATTGGGTTGTAAAAAGGACAAACATGCAATTTATAACGATGATATAATAGAATGAAAATACATAAGATGCTTTATACCTAAAGGAAATTACGTTGAAGGTGGAATAACTATAGATTTATGTTTGAAAATCGTATTGTAAAATCCATACAAAATACTAAATCACTCTAAGTGTACTTGTTTCTGAAAGGCAAGAGAAGCAAATGATGACTCGGTTATATAGCCATCGAGTAACTTTTGGAAAATTAAGTATTAGAACAACGAATATAAAAGACTTTTAAAAAGAAAACAATCGTATTATTAGGTTTATGATATCATCAAATCAACAAAAAGTTTAAGAACGACAAAATATAATGTACTATAAAAGTGCAAAGAAGTGACTCTTTGGCGTTACTGCAAGATACGCAAATAAATGATTATTGTAAATCGTACTGTTAAAGTGCAGAAAAGCCACTTGTCTGAAAGGAATGCAAGATGCACTGTTGATAAAGTTCTTTATATTATGTATTATTAAAGAATCCCAGATAGACAGTCTGTACATTATACGAAATAGAAATATTTCATAATTTGGTCAAGACAGCGTTACGCCAATGATAAAGAAAAATTTTGTTTGCAGATTAAGACCTGAGCAATATCTTACATTTGATGAATTGTAAGAGCGACTTGGAATTAGTATATTTAAAGTACTTCTCTACTAGTTGACCAGCATAATTTGGAAACACGTGGACATATTATTACAGGCACATAGTTTGATCACAAATAATGAATAAGTTATGATTCAGATATATGATATTTTTGATTTACCTGAATAGTAAAGTCATAAAGATAAATATAAAAACTCACTGTAATTTTGAAGAGCAGATGAATGTATCAAATAGGTAACTTAATGATACACAACCAGATGCTATCACAAATCATGAGAAAGAAATGGAAAGTCATTTTTAAATAAACGGTTTAAGAATCTCAAGCATTATTATTAGTAAAACAGGAAACAGCAATTGAATTACTCGTATAAATATTTTGGACGACAAGAATATGAAATCTAAATACTAGTATTGAAATTTGGTACAGGAAATTGCAATGATTAACTTAAGATACTCATTCATAAACATGTATTCAAATGCGTAATTTGACAAGAGCCTAAACCAATATTATGGAAAAATACAAATATCTTACAAAAGCTTCTATAAGGAATAGTGAAATTAAATGCCTAAGTGACTCGATTAATGATATTGTTATTTGAGTTGTGTTGTAAATAAAAACGATATTCGATATTTGTGCATATAGAAAATAATTTAAAGATATACTATGCTCATAATTGAGTAGTATATTTTAATCAAAATTATTTACCGATACCTATGAAATTCTTACTGAATATATCTAATTTGAATAAAAGAATCAACTATGTATTTGAAGCTGCGTTCCTTATTACAGGTCAAGTAAAATTGGTCGTTTCTTAAATAAAACTGCCATATTTTAATGACACTATGACCACCTATAGCATGTAGAATTTTAAAAACATCTACTTTGTGTGAAGTCAAAACATGTTTATTTTTATTTAAAAAGTGTCTGTGCAGCATTTATCAATATTTTCTAATATCAAAGTTGAGCACAGTATATCTTTAAAATTCTGTTGATTGTTGTTACTAACCCATTGCTTTTAATGCTTCGTCAAAGTTTTCGGTCCGGTCCAGTAACCAGCTACCAGCTAATGATTCACTGACCTCATTTAACTGCTCACTTCCCATTATGTAAATGATCTTAGGAATATAATTTCTAACGAACAAAAACGTTTCACTATGTTACAGATACATTTTGTTTTCTTTCTTCCCTTTTATTTAGGTATTATTATAAGGTTTATTTATACAATCCTTATTATCAACAAATGCTACGATTCCAATTAAAAATGTTTTGATGATGTCTTTTATATGTCTAGCTCTAGATTATTACGCGATATACATGAACTTAGTCCTCACTTACTTCAATAAAGTATAATTGTAAATGCCAAATCCGACAAAAAGCTTTGAACTATACAATAACTACACAGACATTTGTAAATCTACCTGCTCGTCAGTCTCCAGGCGGAATTATAAGAAAATATTTACCACTAACACTTAACATTCCGTTAAAGCTTCCTATCTTTACAAACAACCTGTTACAAAACAAGCATGTGAGAAAGGTTTAAGTGTTGTTTTGCTAACTAGTTAGGTATACCACTTAATTACTAGCAAATGTAAGAAAACCTGCACATGATATTCACGTAAATCAAACTGTTAAATAAGTCATTTCAATAGACATCTGACTTTATTTCGCATAAGTATCACAGAGTATCAGCATGAGGGTTATTAGTTACAATTGTGTCCTCTAAATAAAACAGTTCTAAAAATAAAATATAAAATCAATATATACGAGTATTTAATTGTTGGGAAACTCTATATAATATTTGATATTTTTAAAGACATGCCTAAAAGATATTTTGTTATACATGTAAACAATTAAGTCATCAACATAAAACACATTATTTCATTATCGGTTTTTATCACGGTCCATTTGATTTTTACTTTTCAATAACTATTATCTATTATATCATAGATTTCACTCATTGCAACATTTTATTTGAGAATCACGTCATATAACGTATTTTTCTAATCTATAGAATTTTAGCAACTCACCCATAGCTTCAAGAGCCTCATCAAAATTGTCTGTTCTGTCGAGTTCCCATGTACCAACAACTTGTTTATTTTTTTCCTCAACATAGCCTCCCATTTTTTTTTCTCAAGATTTTAGGTCGGATATATATTTATTTAGTCCCACTTAATTATATTTTAGGCCCTCCGCTTTGAGGGTGGATGGTTTTACACTGGTTATTAGTTTTTTAATCTTTTTTTTATTTGTCAACAGTTTATCAAAGTTTAATATAGCTGAAAATATAACTGTTTCCAAAACGCTCTAATTCGTGACTAAAAGGAAATAATTTCTCTTCAAGAAAACAGCCTTCTTATATAAAGCATCGTGATCTTGATATAAGACAATTATGGAAACCAATAAAGTCAAATGCGAACTGATATTGTAAATTATTGCCAAAATATTTTAGGTTTCAGCTTTGTTTTGACAAATGGTACGTCTTATTAGCTCGAAAGTTAGATATAAGGTTTCTAGACCTATTAGAATCAATCAGTGTACATTAATTACATGAATTATAAAATAAAATTGATAAAATAAGTAAAGTATTCCATAAACAATATAGTTAACAGGTTAAGAGTGGCCATTTTGAACACTTTAAAAACGTAAAGTATGGGTTGTTTTTTTTTTATTCATCTCAATTTTATATAATTGCAATTTGGATTCTGTCCTTTTGCAAACTTTATCCATTAAATCTATTGGGACAATTTTAGAAATCATTTAAATGGTTGAAAATAATATTACATGATATTATAACAATATATGAAATAGAACATAAACAGTTTTATTTGACAGAATGCACTCTTATGAAAAACCAGCAAACAACAAAACAAGTAAAATCTGGTCTCGATTTTTACCCTTTTATCTTTCAATGAATAAATTTAAGATAGAGAAAAACAGAATTTCTAAAGTTACACAATATCAAGAAAGGTTAAGTGTGGCTAAGTCCGTCATATGTGACAAGAATTCAAATAACTGATGTCTGAAATTAGAATACAGAATCCCAGATATGTCTGGTGTTTTGTCAAAGCCTTATCGTCGACTCTCTTACCCAAATGATCTGTCTATAAATTATCTGTTTAGAATAAATTAGTTCAAAAGTACAATTTGGTTACTATATATACAACATGCTTTATCAATCAATAAATAAATATTCAATACATTTTACATTGTAACTCTAGCTGACGAACAAAGGTGCTTGCACTGTGACAGTTGGTTACCATTGCATAGGGCATCAAAATTCTTTGTCAGGGCGTAATGACCAGTAGCGCATCGTTTAAAGATCAAAAGCAGCTCAATCAGATATGTATATTAAATTTATCTGCAATCTTAAGTATCTCAAACTAATTTCTCAGTAAAAACATTAAAAACTGTAGAATTATGTACTTATAATTCATTTATGTTATCACTAAAAAGTCTATACGTCTTATGATTCTCTGTAACATGTATTCCCGCCTAAATGCATGCAGCTCAAGCGCACTTGGAAATAGTAAATTAAACAGTCAAGACACACTTTGTATGAGCTGTTTATACAATGACTTAAATGTCATTAGACAATAGTGGACTATTGTCAGTACAAAGTACCAAATATTACATAGTGTCAGAAGTAATTTGGACATTATGCTTATTTATTCTTTAGACTAAGATTTCATCAGACTATTGTGGACTATTGTTCATACAAAGTACAAAATATTACAAAAATAACGAAATATTTACTTTTTATACCGAAAACAATAAAGCTTTATAGCTTCACAGTGACAATTTTTACAGAATCTCATATGTTACATCTTTTATGAAAATTATGTCATCTCTATGTCATAGACGCCTGAATACTTGCGAAAAAAATATTTTAATCGAATACGTACCTTCTGAAAACAAAATTGTCTTCATGTTTACTTTATTGACTGCTGTATTTTCTGAAATAGAATAGTTTCGCCAATTTTTTACACAGTTCTATCTCAGCGGGCAGACAACCAAAACATTTTAAGTTCAAAACATTTGTATATTACAAAGGCCCGAGGCTGGAGTAAGAATTCACGACCTCCAATCTGAAAGCAATCGTGACAATGTTCTAGACCTCGAAGCCAAAGAACGGAACCTCTTGGGCAGTTGATAGAGGTGGTAGTTATAGCTATGAAGGTAGATGCAATCAACTGTATCACAGGGTAACTAACCAGAAAATTTCACTGCAAGTGACTTAATGAAACAAATCGTTGAATATGGAAGAGGAAAGTTTTCTTTATTTTATACTTCAAAAGAAAAAAGTGCAAATAGTTAAAATTTTGAGTATTTATGCATGTCTGGGCTAATATAAAAAAACAATTTGCATTTTGATATATACTCATTATTTGTATGATATGTTTGTAAACATGTATGTAATGCAATAAAATATGTTTAAACTAAGATTTCAAAATCTTCATTCATTTAAACGGTAGTTGCAAACAGAACAGAAAATCATTCATTTTATACAATATTTGCTTCCTGTTAGACAGCTTGTATGTTGCAGTCTAATTCTAAAATATATATAGAAACGCATTTAAACGCAAATAAAATACAATAAAGGGAAATAATACTTTAAACTATGTTATAAAAAATATTATATAATGAAAGTCGTATCTTATAAAGTATAAGATCCCTTTGTATTTAAATGTAGCAAATTTATATATGCAACAGACGCCGACAAATCAGAAAAAAGCAATGTTTAGTATTTATGATGAATGGAGGAAAAAAATAAATCTTATCATGTGCCTCGCGTCACTATTCGCAGTAGTTGTTAAGTACTTTTAATGCAGATATGTTTGACTTGGAAAGTTCTAGTAGGTAATATTTTCATGGATAGGTATTGTTATCATATGAGCCGCGTCACGACAAAACCAACGTTATGCGTTTGCGGCCAGCATGGATCCAGACCAGCCTGCGCATCCGCTATCAGTTTCTCTACTTGTAAGGGGGTTTATAACGAACAGCATGTATCTTGATCAGACTGCGCGGATGCGCAGGCTGGTCTGGATCCATGCTGGTCGCAAACTCATTATGTTGGTATTGTCATGACACGGTTCAATTATATAAACTACAAATGAACTTAAAAAGAACATATCTTGATTTGCTTAATAGAATATAATATACGATTTTTTTTCTAGATACTACTCAACAATGTTTAAATGGAGATCATTGAAAGTTCAGAATATTTCAATGATTGCCAAATTGCATACCGGTAAAGAACACATGGAATGCCGCTGTTCTCAAACTACATTGTGCTTCTTTATTGTTGTATGTACGTTTAATCCAGTAGAAGTATTCTAATATTTAGTGTGTTTAATATTAACAAGTTTCATTTCAGGATTTAATATTGAGTTATCATCGATCAAATTAAATAAAACGCAAACATGTAACGTATGAAAAAATGAAGTTATTACTGTACATATTTTTTATGAAGCATACTGAACCAATTTTCTAACAAAGAGGGAAAAGTTGCTTTAAAGCCACTGACCTCCAGATGGTAAAATGAAAAGAAAAAAATAAGTTTCAAGTAAACGATCAATTAAGATTTTGTGAAATTTAATATGTTAATCCATCATCACTGACATCTTAATTCAAGAACGAATGTTAACAAAAGAGTCAATATATCGTGTTTCTTCCATGCATAATCTACTACGTTACTAACGCAATAGTTAGTATAAATAGGAAAAGATAATTCATTCAACATGGTCACGTGTCATAGCGGTGGTCCGGTATCCAGTACACCCGGGGTCGTATATCAATGTCTGTCAATGAGTAGCTATAGACCCTAGTCATATTTCAAGCTAAAGTTTAAGAGTAAGAATGTTAAAAAAAGTGTTAAATTTGATTTCTTTTAACAATATAATGATTTTGGGGAGGGATTTTGATATATATGTAAGACGTTACTTTTTCTGTTATCTTCTTGCGGCCTCCTGCTTTAAAGCATACGCTCAAGTGAAATATTACATAAATTCTGAGAAAAAAATTATTTATTGGCGACGTCGGTGGGCGGCGTCGTCTCTTATGGAATGCTTTTTATTTTGGCCTATGGAAGGAGCTGTTATTATTAGCAGTTAATGTCATGTTGTGTTAATTAGTTTTATTTTGATTTGTAAAAATCAAGTAAACAAAAATGCTGTTATATTTGTATTTAATAACTTTATGTAAAAAGCATGTGCATTGTGATATTATGTTTAAGAAATTGCAGACTCAGTTTAAAAGCTTGTCACTTACTAGATACTAAAACTCGGATTTCGAATATCGTTGTAGTCTACATTGATGCCGTATTCTTTTGCATTCATTTATATATTTTCAAAATTTTCCTACAAGAGGAACATTCACAATCAAATGAGTATTAGGATTGGTAATGGAACTGTCGTAAAATATTATTATTGATTTTATCCATATAACGTTTATCTTTTGTTTAACCCTTTAGCTGATGTAAATATCTAACACTTACAATATCGTTGCAGACAAAGACATCTTACATTTCATCGCATTTACTTTTACAATTGCATTTCGTTTATCGTTTAATATGAGGCTTTAAAAAATAGTGTTAAAGGTGTTAACTATAATCTACTGTCTAGAGTGTTAGGATAAATTTTACATCATCAAATTAGATACTGGTAAGTGTTTGGCTAATTCATCATATGATTTTAATAAAGATGTTAACTGTTTATCAAATGGCTCTTTAGCTGAATAGAACTCATTGACCCTTTTTTTATTTGACGTTTGCACTTTCTCTTACTTTACCATGGTTACATAAAGAAACACACACATAACTTTCTGAATAATTAACTACTAGAGATTGAAGGGATGTTGGCATTCAAAGAATTCTTTCAAAAAACAAAGTACAATTGTTTTTGTTGCTGTTTTTTAATAACTACTAAAAAAGTATAATAATTGTCTAACTCAATAATTTTAAACATAAACTCACATTTTGTTACTTTCCTTCAAATTTCTATTTAACGTTGAAAAAGAATTTTATGTTTCCTTTTTTGTTTTAAGTAAAAAATATCTCATATGTCTACGTATTATAAGTTATTCATACCAAATGAGACCGCAGACAGAAACAAGTGGCAAACTGACACACTAACATTCACTGGCAATTTATTTCAAAGTTCATATGTCTTTGTCACCAGAAATCTATATAAATATGAAAACAGTTGTTAGAAAATTACTAAGTTCCAAGGACGATTTTGCTGCTTGAATTACAAGTGTATTTTGTTTTTTAACAAAACACATATGTCACTTCAATTAAATATTTTAATCCAATATTTTCAAATTAACTTATATATTGTTACTTTGCCAAATTTGTAGTAAGCGATAACGAACTGAATCTGATGGATTTTTTTATGTCTTTTTAGTTACGAAGAGATATATTCCAAATTCTATTTCATGAATGAATAAGTGGCGCTATCAGGCAAAGCTTAAAAGGACACACGTGTTTAAATGAACATTATTTTCAAAAAAAATCATATCATTGATGTTAGAGATGTCTTTAAGAATGAGGAAAAAAACTATTTGTATAAATAATAATAAAACCGCTGTATTCAAGAGTAATTGACATTTATTTCCAATAAGATTAACATAAAAGTCCTCCTTGTGGATAGGGGACAATTTCGTGATGGAAAATATGCAATTTCGTTTCGAATTACCAGGTTGACATTTTGCTGGATATTTATCAGACATTTAATACTGTGGTGGAGAAATTCGATATTTCCTCCAGTGTAACATTTTATCATGAATTATTACTTTCTTCTTAAAACTGAAATAAAAAATCATTATAATTATTATGAAATAAATAACTTGACTGAGCCTTGTTTATAGATTTATCACCACGTGGCATTTTGTGCCCTATCTCTTTATCACCGATAGAAATGACTGTAGTTTTAATACATCGACCATAAATGATCAAACTGTTTTAATAATGCGAATATTTCATCTCAAGAAATAATCATGTTTATGCAAAGAACACAATGACTGCGTTAAAAAGGTAAAAAAGAAAATCATCATGTTAATTAAATGCACATTAGAAACTCTGGCACAGCTAAATTCCATGTCTACAAAATTTAATGTTTGTGGTATTCTTGATGAATTTATTTTACGCACATGATTTACTTAAGAAAAATATCTAATAAAAAATGATCACTCGTTACTTAAAAAGCGTTGCCACGGTTATATATAGACAAATAGCCTAGAAAGAAATCATAGGCATTTCAATTCATTTACATGAAAAACTTCATTTTCTTGCACATTTGGTATACGATGCATTTAAAAAATGTTTTTTTCGCTATGATAAATTGCATGAATTGTTCAAATTCTATTTAAATCTACTTAGATTACATCGATGTAGCATTTATCGTTGATTTTATCTATTTATTTATAATTTATTTATTCAATTTATTTTTTTACATGTATTTATCATCCGTTCATTTTTTGCTTAATTGTAATATTATTAAATTTCCAGCATCATGTATTTCTTGTAATCAACATTCTCGTAAATGTCTAAAAATTAAATCTGAAAATTTGTATCGATTACTCCAGCTCTAATACCAAAATAGTTTAAATCATATAAATGAAGAACACATACCTTTCTGTATGATGAATGCAAAAAACTTATTCTGATAAAAATGAATAAATACCGAACTTTTATTTTTTTTACTAATTTAACCTATTGCAGCCAAGACTATTAAACCAGTGCATCATATTTAAAGTAAGTAAGTAAGTAAGTAAGTAAGTTTGGTGATAAATACACCACGTCAGTTGTAGTGGTTAAACACTATTAATATAAACCATTCATTCTTTCGGTGCATTAATGTTATAGTTCATTAATTTCTAGTATTTATCTAGTGTATAACGTTCTTAACATAATCATCAAATAGAGATTTTTCCTTAATATCAGTTACCTTATAAAACTTATTTTAAATTGAATTTCGTCATCTGAATGCTAGAACATAATCAAGAAAGAACATAATCTCAATGTTTCAAACTTTAACATGTTGGCTTCTTACATTTAATATATTTGACATTTCTCAAATCAAGACGGGACAAATACATTTATTTTATATATAATTCAGGCCAGAAGTGAAAATACTTGAAGACATAAAACATGGCATTGAAGAGATTTTCTGATTATTCACGTTTATTTTCCAATTCTTTCTATAATATTCGCATTAACCATTTGTGTTAAACATTGACTGTTACGTTTATAATATGTGTATCAAATATGTTTAAAAGCGGATTTAATTTGCTGAAGAAAAATCGGATTTACCTTTCCCTTAAATTTATATTTATTGATAATTATTTTCCGAATTTGAAAAAAAAATCAATCTAAAGAAAATGTTGTTTAAATCATTCTATACCATTTTACGATTTATAGTTTGGAACCCTAAATTGAATCAATTGAGAGGGGCTTATGGGATATTTGAAACATAATGTAATGTGCATTTGATTCAAATTACGCATCCTTCTCAAATATCAAAATGAATAGGGATGTTTAACAAATCCCATACGATTTAAAGTCTAAACGGACAAATTTTCTAAAAGTATTTCAATTATCTATAAAAACAATGGAAATGTTTCCTGTGGATAGTCGTACAATATATTTCTTGAAAAATGTTGATCGAGTGAGTTCTTATTAGTTTAGTTTGATCGTAATACTCAAATAATTCATTATCTGCTAAAATATATAATATCGGATCATGCAACTCCCACTTACCAATAAAAGGCATATATAGTTTAGTCGTGTTTTGCTGTCACGCTTAATACTTAATACTATCAAAATTATCATTTATGGTATAACATAACCTCTTTTATGAACATATTCACTTTAACATAACCAGCATGAACGAAATATCTGAAGTGCACAAAAGACCGTCTGCATAACCATGCACTTTTAAAAGACACTGGTTGATTAAATGGTTTATGATCGGCAACTAAGAGATTGCTCGACTGAAGTATTCACTGACATTAGGATTATAGTATCACTTTCCAGTGTATCAATAATAAAAAGCATGAGTAAATAACCAACATGAAAAACATTATATTATTGTATTTTCTATTTAAGTGATGAATATAATTCACGGTAAGGGATTGTTTAATAATATGAAATATGTGATTTATTTTCTATTTTCAAAAGCCTTATCTAATACTGAATCTATTTAACAATTCAATTTTATTTATTATTAATTAATTATTATCAATTTATTTCTAGTTTGATCACGTGATTATTTATTGACATTTGTTCAAAATATGTAATTGGCAATATAACATTCTCCCTTGCTTAAATCTGTGTCAACATCATATAAATGAAAATAAATCTTTTTATCATGCAACATCATAATGGAAAAGTTATTTACCCTTTAAACTAGCCTATACATTTAAAAGCAATTATACAACTCTTACAGGTTTGGTATTTCTTCAGGTTTCAACATCATACATAAAGGCAATCTTTATAAACTATATTGACGATCTTGCATATGATACCATAATACCTATACATCTGTCAGGTCGTGTCCCTGTCCACTAAGTCGTACACTTTCTTTAAGTCAATTAAGTTAACATTCAGTAGACAATTCTATTTGGTGATTTGTTTGATGTTGCAATCTAGTGTATGCATGATATCTGCTCTAAACCCTTATCACCCTTCTCTGCAAGATATGTTCACCACCAGTTTAACTGTCGCTAACTGTTTACTGAGCCAAGATAGAACCACTTTCAAATCATCGACGAATGTTTTCTCATTTTTGGTCACAATTAAAAGGCGCAGAAAATGTTTGTTTTTTTCAGGAAACAGTAAATATTGATTTTGTTTTAAGAATTGTCAGCTTAAAGATTTTTGTAAACAAATTAACAATGTTAAATATAGGCGATAATAAATATCAACCCTAGAAGGGTTTTTACTGAACATTGACTTATTTGCGGTTAATAACATCCAAGGCGGAAATACTTAATTGTCTATTTGGTTGTATATAACAGTAGTCGCAATACAACACTAAGTTAGATTTGAACAATCGTTTAACTTATAAACATATCGTGTATTTAAAGATGGAATGTGAATATAATGAAGTAAAGAATATGCTAGGAGGGACATGGAAGTTAGATAGGTCAGAAAATTTTGAGGAAGTTCTAAAGGCAATGGGTGAGTTATTTTATTGACTCTAAATGTTTAAAGTTAACTATTAAGAAATTAACTTTTATATTTCTGTAATTTTACTTTTTATAATTTTTTAAGTATGTTAAGGTAAAAGACTCGTCTGACATGGCATAACTAAAAATGATGCTGTCGTTGTAGAATTTTACTGCTCAGAAATAAATGGTACATTTCTAAAGAAAAAATCGTAAGCTCATTTTAAGGTTTGGGGAAAGTAAGATATATTAACCATTTTCTGTTAACAAACAGATTAAATTTATGTTTTAAACTTGTATATTTAGAAAATGAAATATTTAAGGTCGATATTCCACGTTAGTTTTTAGTTCTGTTTTGTCTGATAACATATAACTCATATTGAAACCATACTCACTAATATAACTTCGAATTAGGTATTTTGGTATTGAACCTAGACCCATTCTCAAAGTATATTTTAAGGGCAAAATGCATAGAAGTGCATTCGACTTATTCATATTAAATATCATACAATCTATTTTCATTAAACATTTATCTTATGTAATGATCAATTAAACAAATGTTTTATTGACTTTGCTAAAACATTTTTGGTTTAAACAAATAAGCTCATTTAAACTCTAATTTGAATGGAAAGTCATGTTAAAGTAACCCGTTATTTTCTTTCTAAGGTAAACGCAATAGTCTAGATAATAAAATACATTTTTCAGAGAGAAAAAATACCTTTCCCCAAAAAATATCGCTTCACTTTATAAAAGAAAAGTTTGTAGTAGTTTATGAATATAGCAAATAATTTCATAGCGGTATATAAAATGTAAAAAAAATGACACGCACACAAAACACAACAAACAAAGCTAAGTTTTTATAATTCCTGTGGTTATTGAACGTATATAAGTACTTGCGCTCATTTGCAGTGCACTTAATTGCTTTATTAGAGTTCATTTCGTGCATACTAATTGTTGCGTAACTTAACAACATAGAGTTTACATAAACTTTAAAGTGAATTATTTTATCGCTAAAAGTCTACCTGATTAAAAAATCGAAGTTGTTAAACAAATATATTCAAAACAAAATGTATGTTATGCTATACATGAAGATGTGATAACAAATTTGTTAGTTTCCATATGTCTGCACTCATATTAAGGTAATGCGAATATATTATAAAGCGTAACCTTTATGAAGTATCTATGGAGGCTGATTTGGAAGACTTTTGTGCGTCGCGTTCTCGATAGCGACAAGCGACATCACGACAGAGCGCCAAGCGCCGCATTGTTCAACTTTCGTCTTGTCTTCCTGTCGCTAATAATGTAAGCCAAACGGCGCGTTTTCGTGAGGCGTGTTGTCGCGATGTCACATTGTCGCTCGACTAAATCGAATGAATGCCAACATCGCAACAACGCACCACACGACAACGCGCCGTTTGGCGTGCTTCGCTAGCGACAAGACGACACGATGAAAAGGCGATATCAATATAGGTTGTGTTTTCGTTATCGACACGACAACACGCAATGTGTACCAAATCAACATATTAAGTATCTGAAGTTTTCTGTCACCATAAAATTTATGCTGATATACATTGCTTAATATGTGATTAATGAACATTGAACGCGTCGACAAGGGGGTAAGTTGTTCCATTCATGAATTTCAGTTGGTAGTAGAGTAAATAATTTAAAGTGACATTATGGCCATATTTTTGACTGTCGAGATAAATAAAGCTTTATATTTCATAGTGATTGAACCATAGTTGTAACAAATAAAAACGATGAAATGTAAAAAAAAATGCCTATAACATAAAAAGGCTGCCGCACTTTTTTTTATAAATCGAACATTGCTAATATTTTCGGAAATATATTTATGTCGATTAAGGGGATGGGAGTTTTTGATGAATCATTATAAAAAATTTGAAAACAAGTATGACAAAAAGATTTGTTATCTTAAATGTACCTGAACACTTACCATTTTCTCTTTGATGGCTTGGATACGTATAATGCCACTGAAAAATATATAAGAAAGTTTTCGCCGTTATACCGCTTGGTTTTTTGAAATGATGTTTTGTTGGATCCGATATAGACAAGTACTTAGGCGCAATACCGTATTTATAATTCAATTTGTATAAAAGACTGAATGAAAGTGAAGTAAACTAGTCCAGCAGTGTAGCAGCGTCTTTGTGGTGGATTTCTGATCTGTAACTAAAAGCCTCTGCTTTTAAAATTACTGAAGGTATAAGAATAATTTCGTTTATGATATCGGTAGAATATATAACAGAGATAAGACGTCGGTGTTAAGTAATACTTTAGTGTCGTTTCTCGTGAAATTAACTTAATTGGAATATCAAATGCACTATCATATTGAAATTAAAAATTTTTATAAGTGAAACCCGTTAGACATGTATTGTTTTTTAAAAAGGAAAACTGTAAATTTAAATGTTCATGGACGATTTCATTTGGAATAAAATAAGCAGCTGTGCGACTTCTCAAAACCCTATTTAAATTAGACATCGGTGTAAGTGGATACATTTTAATTACATTCTACAGATTCTTTCCCTAATATCTGGAAATGGGGAGAGAGCTAGATGAAATAAAAGATAAATTATCTGGTTCATGGGTGTTAGACAGGTCTGAAAATTTTGAAGAGGCTCTTCAAAAAATGGGGGAGCTCGCATTCTGAATAATCGAATACAGAATCAAATAAGAAATCACTTTTCAACCTCAATTCATTAACGTTATTGTAAACAGTGTACATTAATAGATCAAGTTTCAACATATAAATATCATCGTATAAAATAATTCGTTTATGAGAAACGAATAAACAATCAAATAAGAAATCACTTAAACATACTCATTTCATTAATGTTATTGAAAACATTGCAGTCTACATTAATGGATGAAGTTTAACATATTAATATTATCATATAATGATTCGTTAATGAACCACTGGTCATATGTAACAGAATAACGACTTTAGTTATATTTTGCTGCATTTGTGCAATGCCATCATGACCACTCGTATTTCATTTTGAGTGCAACAGAACAATAATTACATGTAGATATGTAGCAATAAAAATATAACTATGTTGTACGATTAAATGTAAAAAGCTATTTACTCATAGTTTATATCTTTATACAATATGTGTCAATAGTTAAACATTGCACAATATTTAACAAATAAAACATGGCTTTGAGGGCAATATGCAAGTTTACGGACTGGTTGGTCAGACCTCGGAAGGTTTATTGCCCGAAGCGAAGCTTGATTACAGCAACAGCACTGCGTTTCATAGAATGTCCTAATTGTATCTTAAGTCTTAGCACATAAAACCAGCTTTTGGACTTAAGAACTTTCAAAAAGCATTTTTATTTTCAGTCAAATACTGTAGATTAAAATAAATAATCCTGAGAAAAGTTAAGAAATGCATTCACATATCCTTTTTATCGCAATGTGTAAATACCTATCGGCATTACTATTCAGTATTAAAAGAGTCATAACTTTCGATACATTAGTGATACATATATAACGGTACTTTCTTTAAAGCGGAAAATTGTCTGAGTTTTGTATAAAGAACAGACACGGATCTTTTAGTTTCTAGCCCTTCTGTCCAATTCATTCATAAAATCAATTATTGTTTTATCTGTTTCAATAAGATCAATGATCTTACAAATTTTTATTAAACAAACTTAATTTTATTCACAAAAAAATTGTTAAAAATTGTTTTCATAACAAATATTATGAAAAGAAAGTTAAAAATAAAATTCATATTCCGGGTAATTTTTATTTGCATATCATTTATCTTTGGGAAAAGAAACTAGTTTTATACAAACATGCATTGTCAAAAATCAATATAATTAAAGAAAGCAAAGATTTTTAATGGAAAATTACAATCGCGTAAGAAAGAAAATTTTATTGTGATCCATTTTCAACAAAAAATTTAAAGTATTGAAGAATTATGAATACATTTGTTTAAAATAGAAAAAAAAGTTGATATAAAACGAGAAAATGGTGTTCTTTATATGGGAAATAAACGTTGCAATAAATGTTACAATTATTTTGAAAATATAGTTTTATGATACCTTCGACAATGACAAATCAATATTGGTATTACGTTTACTTCAATCTTTATTTTCAGGACTAAATGTTGTTTTCCGGAAGTTAGCTAGTCATGCCAAGCCAAGCATGGAAATACAAGTAGAAGACGGGAAAGTTAAGATTATTGCAAAAGCTTCGTTCTTCACACAAACTATGACTTTTCCTATAAATGAACCGTATGACCAAGAATTTGAAGGGATTAAAATGAAAGTGAGAATTGATTTATTCTTCCAAGAAGTTAAAAAAACGTTATTTTTTATTTTTTTATTAAATATGGAAACATTGATATATTTTTGCTAAAGGTTGTGGAAATGCACGCTAGTTTAAGGCAGTGCTTCAAATATACAAATTCCACTGATTGAAAATTTTATTCTCGTTGTTTGTATGTCGAGCATAATATGTCGTAGTCGCTTGAAAAAAAATCTCATATGTTTGTGTTCTTCAACCGTTCATCTGCAGTATGTTATATATGTCATTGACTAAAAAGTAAATGTGTGTTGAATTATGAAATAGCTGGAAATAGAAACGTCAGTTAATATCATCCTACTATTTTATCCATTAAAAGTCATATAAGCTGTCAAAGATTGCCACTATATCAGACTTAATATATACTTAATTTTATACTAAGAGTGCGTTATTTAATTGGTCTAATAATGTTAAATCCAGAATTGCCTCAAAATGTTATATTTAGAAATGCCTCAAGAAATGCCTAAAATATATCGAAATTAATTCGATAATTTAGAGTTGATAGATTCACGCTGTAGATTGAGGCTATATTAAGATAAAAAAGATTTTAAAAAATATATAAAAAGTCAACGATCATTGAACGCCGCCTTTCCTTGTTGATCATATCTTTTGGAACTAGAGATTTTAGTTACATGTTATATATTATGTATATAGTTATATATTCCTAGAATGATATGCCATACTACAAGTATCTAGAAAGACAAATAATTGTTGTTGTGTTTTTTGCTTTTGGTTTTTTAGTCATTAAGGTATTGAGAAGTACCATCGTTTAAAAAACTTTGAATATTTATATTTTAGTGTTTAACAAAGTGGGAGAATAATAAACTGATTACCGAAGCCAATCCTGTAGAACCAGAAAAAGACAAGCCTCAGAAATATCATAGGGAACGAGTTAATGACGAACTTGTTCAGGTATGAATGCTCTTGAAACGGAAATGATTATTAACATTCAGTAATGTTCAAAATTTGCAATTTATGTCGTCAATAAAATTTAAAGCAATTACCATCAACGTCACAAATATAACACTATTGACAAGAAGAATACGCGTTTGAACAGAAATTAAATCTTCTGTTTACTTTTATAAGTATAAATGAAATATTCCCTGATTTTGATTTGTCTGGATTATCACATGATTTAAAAAAGATATACCAAAATGTAATTCTTAAATGTGGAAGTTCATTTTATTTTACAGACCATGTGGATAGGAGATGTTAAATGTACCAGATGGTTCAAACAACAGACTTGATGGAAGAAGAAATAAACTGGAATAGATTGAGTTTTATATCGTGTCTTTCAATATGTTAACGTTGTAATGCTTTTTGTCACGAACATCAGTTGGTCTTACCGCTTTTGCACTATTCAACTTTTTAACAGTTCAACAAGTACTATTATTAAGGAGGGGATTTTTTTTTCTAAGAGTTTAATTTTGTTGTCACTCCTAAAAGTTTTGATTAAAAGAAAATACTAACATTTGAATCAAATGTTTCGAGAGAGTGACCAAATAAAATAAGTATTTTTAAGTTTTTTTGTGTCCCAAAAGACATAATGTGAAATTATGTCAGCAAATATTACTTCACTCCATAAGCATAAAGTACACATCTGTTCAAAGGCGTTTGCGTTATAAGCCTCACATTATTTACAATAAATGCACATCAAAATCGCCATCAGTTCAATACAACACTTTCTCACTCAAGAGTAGATATAAAAATAAAGATGTAACTTCAAGATTTTAAAAGCTTGCTTCAAATATATGTATTTTATTCGGAATAAAAAATTTATTGTTTGTATTTTTGTATAGAAATAAATTGATTATATGACACTTAACCATGTTTGTATAATTTGTGGCTTTTTCAAGGAAATGTAAGTATGCATTTTTTGTTTGTTTAAACTGAATACCGACTTCAACAACTATGGCTTATATGAAACATTTTTCTACTGATGATTTAAGTCATTTACACTGGGATAGTCATATTCTTAAAATCAGACATCCTTAGTTGGGAAAGACCTCGACAGCGCTCTAGTGTATTACTTTATGGACGAACAATCATGTGGGTAAAATCCCTTGAAGAGTTTTGTTAAAACACTCATGAAACTAGCCGAATGCACGACGTTCTGGATATGTCTTTGATGCTACAGCTTTTAAAAACTTGGCAACAGATAAACACTTTCCAATTATATGATAAATTTCGAAATTTCAGTTCCATGATCAATAAACCGTGGTAAAACGGCTCATGTATTTCAGAATATAATTGGTTTTTAACTGAGTAAAGATACATAATTATGTAGTTATTTATTTTATTTATGCAATATGTTCATATTCGATTCGAATTATTATGTATTTTTTTCAAGTATTTTAAGAAATTCAAAATTTCCTTTTTTGTTGTTGGTATTTGTAATATGCAGATTTAAACTGTATGTTTTGTATATGGCGAATTCACGATGTTTAAATGTTTTCGGTATTTGAAATAATGCTTTTATCTTTCTTAAAACATGTGCAATAAGATGAATAAAATGTTGTGTATTATACAATATATTTATTTTTTCTTTTTTGCATTATAATTTCACAAAATACGATTAATATTAGTGCATAACGGCACTCTTAAAACACGATATGTTCATAACCCCACAGTATAAAAATTTATGTATTATATCACGCTATTATATTTTGTTTTGTTAATATATTTTTGAACACGTGCACGTTTGACATAAATGTACTTATGGAGCCTACTTATTCGTATTAAAATAGAATCATCATAGGTCTACAGTTTCAACTCGTGGGTGGATAACATATATTATAGTTGTTCCTGGTAGTGTTTGATTGAACCAGCTAATGGACACTTCTACGGAAGTAAAATTAATTTCAATATCCAGTAGTGTATCGGGGGAATACGTAGGCGGTGGTAAATGAAAGCTTGTATATAAATATCGGATTTTCTAAACCATGTATCAGTAGATAATATTTGATAGGTTTGACCAGTTGTACATTTTCATGCCTTTATGACATTGAGATAGAAAAAAATATATTTATTGTAGTACAATAATATTGTCTCCAAATTCATCACACAAAGACACACAGCAATTTGTTGATACACGAGATACTTAATCGAACCTGATAACATTCAAGCTGCATGTACCACAGGTTTACTTAAGTATATAGAGCATAATATATTATCATATTTCACTAAGAAAAACGAAATTTTCAAGAAAAGTAATAATGTGTTTGTTTCAAGTAATAATTGACATGTTATGTTCGATAATGATTAATTTAATTTTACAGTATAACACAGTAAGGGCTATTTTGCGTATTTTTTACCTCCTTTTGGTAATATATGAGGATTGCAAGTGCTTGTCGTTTGTAAAGTGTAACATGCTTTCGATGTTCACTTCACGATATCTTACTTTAGAATTTCAAAATTGTCCTGAAAATTAAAATTGACGTGCAGGCTAGCTGCTGTATTTATACTTATGTTAATTATTATGTGAATTATGTTTCAAGTACTTTTTGACAACAAGTTCGAAAGAAACAATTTGAAAGAAACAAGAATTTGAATAACAAGACTGTAATTTCCACAATCGCTATGGCAACATACTCGTGAAGGGAGGAGCCAAGACAGCTGAAAAGAAAGTTTCTTTTCACATATTCAATACTATATTAGTTTTTATCTTAAAAGATTGCGGGATATGAATATATGTTACCAGATTTATTCGATAATATTTATTTTGAAGTCAATCGGCGTCTGTAGGCAATATTTTCAGAAATATAAGATATTATTCCCACCTTTCCTATTTGATCTATCTCGTTTCTCATAATTATAATATCGTATGCTAACATTATCATTATTAATATTTCCCTTTATAAATGCCTAACATAAGCTTAAGATTTTTGGTAATTTAGAATTGTCAATTAAAAATGTTTAGATCTAATTTCATCCAATGTTGTATCTTGAGACTGGCAATAAAAATTTCCATTCCTTCACTGATGCGCCATGTATAACTATGTGAATTTTATTAGCTTTATATATGTGATTACTTTTTTTATGTTCCTGTTTTGTTTTTGGTTTTTGTTGTTGTTGTTTTTTTGGTTGTTGTTGTTGTTGTTTTTCTCATGTGTATAACTGCATGAGATTTGAATTTTCGAATTAGGATCGAAGGATGTATTTGTTTGAAAAAACGTTATATAGGTCTTGTTGAAATATAGATTTATAAGTTACGTAACCTCATAAACTCATAACACTCATACACCCCCCCCCCTTTTAAAAAGCAAAATACACCTTAGTCTTTATTTTCATTAACATAATATGTAAAACTACAATTATTTATATAAGTTATATTTCATGATAGAACGACTGTGTTATGAATCTTCTATTTCAGCTTGTTATCAATTAAGAAAGATTGTGAAGATAAGTGTTATAATACAGAAATAAGTTACGCAACAAATACACCCCGTCATAATATCTAATCCTACTGCGATACATCATAAACAGAATATGTAATATGTATGCACACTTTCATTAAATGGACAATGTTGATGTCTTTTTATGAACTTTATGTATCTCTTTCATTACTTTTGATTCGTTGTTAATGTCAGAAAAAAATAAAATAACATGCGTATTCAAAGATATTTGTTATATACTCTACATTAACATCTTTGTAATGCTTTTCTATTCAGTAAATATAATCAATTTATCACGGTCGTGTATTTTTTAAAAACTGCATGTTTACTTTCTTTATAATAAATAAGGACAACGTCATAAATTCTGTTACTTTACTTTTCTCACTGTTTGCTACCACTTACTACTAATAAGTAAATTTGTACTAACTTGTTTTCTTATCTTTAAACTTTGTGTAAGATGGCTGTTATTTAAAACGCAGGGAAACAACATACCTTTACTGTATCTTTCTGGTTTCACCGTAAACATGTCATAAAATACGCACAATTATTCATATTTTAATGCACATTCCACTCATTTCAGTACTCTTTTCCTACGTTTTTAGTAGGTTAAGTAGAAAGTCTGCAGTATGGTATATATCAGCATTCACTTGGAATCGATTGATGAAAACATTTAATATGAGAAACGAACTTAAGATTTAAAATTCATTTAAATAAATATCTGAGGTATAGAAAAAAGAAATGCAAAGGAACTGCTGCTAGAAAAAAACGTTTTATGCATTTACACCATTTTTACCATTCCATTGTTCTTAAATGTCATACGTTATAAATTGATTATTTGAAAAAGTTTCATCACGCTGTTTTTATCCTTTGATATGCAATAAACAATATTTACATGTGAATTACACGTAATTTACACGGAATCTCAATTGAAATCTCTATTAATTCGGATATTTCTTATGTTATTGCAGACGTCTAACCTTTCCTAAATGTCACACAGTTCGGTAAGGTTGTAAGCGAGCAATATCGTGTTCCATTACGTTACAGAAAGGTGCTTCCAATAATCATAAATATTTGGTGTATTAATCATAATAACAACGGCGTGCTTTCTTGGGCAACTATGTTTGAACGTTTTAAATTTTAAACTTTTCAAAATAAGATGCACACCTCAGGCGCAAACGCACGTACATTCTTACAGCGAATGTGAATTGTTAACTCCATAATAATACGATATTATAGATGCGTGCATAAAATGTGGTCCTTAAGAGCTTTAAGAAGATCACTGGAATTAACAATTACATTATTTTATTAATTTGATACATGAATAGTTATGTAAAACGACACTATGATATTAACATTGATTTAACATGTTTTATGCTGAATAAATTTCCGTTCTCGTTCATTAGGGATCTGAAACGGAAGCACATCAAAAGGCCGACAGACAGAATGCCGAGACACACACAAGAACGACACATCAATACACTAACCCGACAAATAATCGGAAAAGAATTTCTTTTCCCTTTGAAAAATTCCATCACTCATCAATTTCTTCATTGTTTTGAGAAACAAAATTACACATAATACAGCTCAGAACATTCTATTTATCGTCAAGTTATGAAGCAAAGAGTCAAACAACTATTATTGATATTATTACAGAAGATCGGTGATTTTATGAAAGGATATGGAAACAGTTTATATCTCGGACGAATATAGCTTCACTTGAGGTTATTGACACGAACTCTCTAATAATCAACATAACCTGACTATATAATATTAAATTCTAATAATATGTTTTAATCAGATATAAACTTACCTTTATGAATTAGAATAATCTGTTTGTAAGTGTTTGTTCATTCAAAAATATGTTTACAAATGAGTTCCATTCGGACTGAACTTACTGAAACTAAAATGTCTGGAATATGTGATCTCTCAGAAGCACTATAAACAGCAAAATTTCATGAATGTTGCAGAATCGGTTTGATTTAGTCGGTACATGAGGGATAATATGGACAATTGCAACATCCCACACGCCCCCTAGCACCGGCTTCAAAACGTATGCAATTGTTTTCATATCTATAAAAACAAAAAATCACTGACAATGTTTAATAGCGACATGAAATCTATTCATCGATTTAGTAGTATAGAGCGCCGTTACTTTATTTTATAAGCGATTGCGAATCCAAGCAACGATGGGAATTTTTCTGATGCATTTGTATATTTCCGTTTCGAACTAACACTGTTCGTTAGAATAATTGACTCTTTTCAAAATATAATATTAAGTTGGTTTTTTTGTTATTGATTTTTTAATACATAAAAAACGGTTTAAAGTCAAATATGGAAATTACCCGTGAAAGATGGAAATGTTGATTTGATCGAAATAAACCAACATTTTTCTTGCAAATAGTGTTGTTTCTTTTTTTTTTGCAACCAAAGAATAAATGTTATTAACAATTAACAGAGTATAACAAAATCTGAAAGTCACATAAGTAAAGTAAATCTGATATATCATTTATCTTTGGTCATTTGTTTAGCACTGCCACGTGTGAATCATGTATCAACAGGCGATTTAGTTGGCAGCAATGTTTTCCATATTGAAAAGATACAGTGAAGAGATGCCCTGCAGGCCGGTGACACTTTACGAAGACACTATTGTTATCAGTGCCTGTTAATTAAGTTATTCTTTGTTTGCATAAAACATTATTTTCAAGTAGAATGTTGTTTTAATTCGATCAAATCAACATTTCAATCTTCCATGGGTAATTCCAATCTTTGACTTTGTAGATTTAAATATACAGGAAAACAAGATATAAACTCGTAAAACAGAGATAACGTAATATGGTGTATGTATAAACTATATGTATCAACCGTTTTTACGTATTTTCAAAAATCCTTTATATGATATTTTGAAAAGAGTAAACTATTTTTACGAACTCTTTTAGTTCGTAATGGAAATATACAAATGCATCTGAAATTTTTTGTCATCACTTGGATTTACACTCGCTTATAATTTAAAAAAAAGTAACAAGGCTCTAGAATACTGAATACCGAAGAATAGATTCCACGTCGCTGTTAAACATTGTCAGTGATTGTTTTTATAGTTATGAAGACAGTGCAGACGTTTTGAAGCCGATGCTAGGGTTCGTGTGGGATGTTGCAATTGCTCATTATTCCTCAAGTTCCGCTGTTTTTAATACTTCCGCGGGATCGCTTTCTTCAATATATTTAACCGTAACAATATTTATATCCGTTGGCAATCGACAACTTTAAAACAGTTGTACATTGATCAATAGTTATTACAGATTTTTCCATTCTTTAGGTTTTCACTTTAACCAAACAAGTATTTCATTTACTTCTTTCAGTAAGATCACTCCAATTGAAATCATTTGTTGTAAACATATTTTTGAATAGTACAAACACTTACAAACACATTATTCAAATGCATTAGGGAACATTTAACTGGTAAAACTTGTTAAAATTATTATTAGAATTTTATATTGTGTCGTCAGGTTGTTTTGATTATGTGCAAAATGAATTCGAGTCAATAACCTCATGTAAAGTTATATTTGGTCGAGATACAAATTGTTTCTATATTATTTCATAAAATCACAGATCTTCGGTAATAATATCAATTACTAATATTTGTTTGACTCTGTGCTTCATAATTTGACGGTAAATAGAATGTTCTTTGATTTATAAGGTGTAATATTGTTTCTCAAAATAATGAAGAAATTGATGTTTGATGGTTTTTTTCAAAGGGTGTTTGACAAAATAACTCCTTTGCCCATTATTTGTGGGCTAGTGTATTGATGTGTCTTTCTTGTTTCTATCGCGTCGGCATTCTGTCTGTCCGTCTTTTGTTGCGATCGGTTTCAAAGCCCTTCTTTACGAGTACAAAACTTTATTCAGCATAAAACATCTTAATACATTGTTTATAGCCTATTGTCGTTTTTCATAAATACCTATACGTTTATCAAATTATATCTATAGCTTTACAGTGAACTGATTTTCAAAGACACTGAAAAACTATTTATAATATACTCATGTAATTGTTATATCCAGTGACCTATTCGTTAAGCTCTCGAATTATTTTGAAAAACCTTTAAATTTAAGGAAAACACGATATTGTATTATTATGGAGTTAACAAAACACATTCGTTTCAGAATTTATCTGGAAGATCTTGCGTGGGTTTGTGTCTGCGTCCGTGCGAAGTGACGTGTTATTTTTAAACAGTTTAAAAGGTCAAACATAGTTGCCTAAGAAAACACAGTCTTATTAGAATGAATACACCAATTATTTACAAAAAATTGCAAGCACCTTTCTGTAACGTAATGTAACACGACATTGCTCTATTACAACCTTACCGACAATGCGACATTTAGGAAAGGTTAAACGTATGCAATAACATAAGAAATATCCGGATTAAGAGAGAATTCAATTGAGATTTCGTGTATATTACTCCTAGTTCACATGTGTATATTGTTTTCCGCATATCAAAGTATAAAAACATTGTGATAAAACCTTTTAAATAATCACTTCATAGCGTTTGACATTTAAGAAAAGTGGAATGGTAAAATTGTGTAAACGCATAATATAATGTACAATGTTTTTCTAGCAACAGTTTCATCGCATTTCTCTTTTATTTATTTAATTGCTTTATAAACCTTAGATTCGTTTCTCACAGAAGCTTTCATCAATCGATTCCATTTGAATGTTGATATATACCATACTTCAAACTTTCTACTTTACCTACTTAAAACGTAGGAAAAGAGTACAAAATAAGTGGAATGTTCATTGGAATATGAATAAAAGTGCAAATTGATAATGAGCTGAAATAGAAGATTTATAACACAGTCGTGCTATCATGAAATATAACTTTATATTAATTATCGTAGATCTACATATTATGTTATGTAATTATTCTTAATGAAAATAAAGACTAAGGTGAATTTTGCTTTTTTTTCACTTTTAAGGGGAGGGGGGGGGTAATCTTATATTATATCTTTATTTTTGAAAATATTGCCCACAGACGCCGATTGACTTCGAAATAAATGATATCGAATCTGGTAACATATATTTATATCCCGCAATATTTTTAGATAACAAAATGTATATTATTGAAAATGTGAAAAACAAACTTTCTTTTCAGCTCCTCACTTCACGAGTATGTTGCCACAGCGATTGTGGAAATACCATTCGTGTTATTCAAATTCTTGTTTCCTTGTTCTTATTAAGTACTTGAAACAGAAGTCACATGCTACGTAACATAAGTATAATTAAAGCAGCTTGCCTCCACATCCATGATAATTTTCATAAAAATTTTGAACATTTAAAGTAAGATATCGTGAAGTGAACAAAGAAAGTATGTTAAACATTGTAAACGGCAAGCACTTGCAATCATCGTAGAATACCAAAAGAGGTAAAAAAATATGCAAAATAGCCCATACTGCGTAAAATGAATCATTAATCGAACATTACATGTCAGGTGATTTTGAAAGCATGTGGTACCTAAAGCTTAAATGTTATATGTTATCAGGTTCGATAAAGTGTTTCGTGTATCAACAAAATGCTGTGTGTCTTTGGGTGATGAATGTGGAGACAATATTATTGTACTACAATAAATATCATCTTTTTTCTATTTAAAAGTCATAAATACATGAAAATGTACAGGTACAACTAGTCAAACCTATTAAATATTGTCTACTGATATATTTTATTGAAAAATACGATCTTTGATATACAAGCTTTCATTTACTAACGCCTACATATTCCCCCGACACACTACTGGATATTAAAAATAATGTTATTTCCATAGAAGTGTCCATTAGCTGGTTCAATCAGAACAACCAGAAACTAATATATGTATATGTTAGAGCTATTCTGATTCTGTTTTAATACGATTAAGTAGGCTTCATAAGTACATTTATGTCAAACGTGCACGTGTTCAAAATACATTAGCGAAATGAAATATAATAGCGTTATATAAAACATAACATTTTATTACTGCGGAGCTATTAACATCTCTTCCAATTTCCAGTGTTAAGGGTGCTGTAATTTACGAATGTTAATCGTACTTTGTGAAATTACAATACAAAAAGAAAATACAAATATATATATAATACACAACATTTTATTCATCTTATTGCACATGTATAAAGAAAGACAAAAGCATAATTTCAAATACCGTAAACATTTAAACATCGTGAATTCGCCATATACAAAACATACAGTTCTGCAATTTATAAATACCAACAACAAAAAGGAAATTTTATATTTTTTCAAAATACTTAAAAAAAAGGTAATAATTCGAATCGGATATGAACATATTGCATAAATAATATAAATATCTACATATGAATCTTTACTCAGTTTAGAACACATTTATATTCTAATATACATGAGCCGTTTTACCACGGTGTATTGATCATGGAACTGAAATTTCGAAATATATAATTTGAAAGTGTTTATCTGTTGCCAAGTTTTTAAAAGCTGTAGCATCAAAGACATATCCAGAACGTCGTGCATTCGGCTAGTTTCATGAGTGTTTTTACAAAACTCTTCGAGGGATTTTACCTACATGATCGTTCGTCCATAAAGTAATACACAGGAGCGCTGTCGAGGTCTTTCCCAACTAAGGATGCCTGATTTTTAGAATATGACTATCCCAGTGTATATGACTTAAATCCTCAGTAACAAAATGCTTCATATATGCCATAGTTGTTGGAGTCGGTATTAAGTTTAAACAAACAAAAATGCATAATTTCCTTTCCTTTTAAAAAGCCACAAATTATACAAACATGGTTAAGTGTCATATAATCAATTTGTTTCTATACAAAAATACAAACCATAAATTATTTATTCCGTGTTAAATACATATATTTGAAGCAAGCTTTTAAAATCTTGAAGTCACAACTCTATTTTGATATCTACTCTTGAGTGAGAAAGAGTTGAATTGAACTGATGGCGATTTTGATGTGCATTTATTTGTTTAAAAATGTGAAGCTTATAACGCAAACGCTTTTGAACAGATGTGGACATTATGCTTATGGAATGGAGTAATATTTGCTGACACAACTTCACATTATGTCTTTTTGGACACAAAATACTTAATAATACTTAATTTATTTGGTCACTCTTTCGAAACATTTGATTTAAATGTTAGTATTTTCTTTTAATCAAAACTTTTAGGAGTGACAACAAAATTAAACTCTTAGAAAAAAAGTTTCCTTTCCTTAATAAATTTAAAGTACTTTAAAGAAAAATTTAAATAGTGCAAAAGCGGTAAGAGTAACTTATGTTCATGACAAAAAGCATTACAACGTTAACATATTGAAAGACACGATATAAAACTCAATTTATTTCAAATAATCCTTTCTTCCATCACGTCTGTTGCTTGAACCATCTAGTACATTTAACATCTCCTATCCACATGGTCTGTAAAATAAAATGACCTTTTACATTTAAGAATGCCATTATGGGATATCTTTTTTAAATCAGGTGATAATCCAGACAAATCAAAATCAGAGAATATTTCATTTATGCTTATTTGTTGTTTATCACGTTACTTTATCAATTCATAAATTATTATGTTGTAGAAGTTAAAAGCTAAGGTATGATTTGAAGATATACTAACTAATAAGCACACGTTTGAAGTTTATGGTCAGTTTTACCATTAATCAATAAAAGTATAGATTTTACTGTCGTTGATAAAGAAAGGGAACAGAAGATTAAATTTCTGTTCAAAACCGTATTCTTCTTGTCAATAGTGTTATATTTTTGACGTTGATGGTAATTGCTTTAAATTGTATTGACATAAATTGCAAGTTATGAACATTTCTGAATGTTGGTAATCATTTCTGTTTCACGAGCATTCATACCTGAACAAGTTCGTCATTAACTCGTTCCCTATGAAATTTCTGAGGCTTGTCTTTCTCTGGTTCCACAGGATTGGCTTCGGTGATCAGTTTATTATTCTCCCATTTTGTAAAACACTAAAATATAAATGTACAAAGTTTTTTAATCGATGGTATTACTCAATACATAAATGACCCAAATGCAAGAATGAATTAACGAAATAAAATACATAAAAGAAATATAGTAAAAATCGGGCTCAAATTGGAATAAAAGGACAACTTATCGCACCATAAAAATTATTTAATTTTTATTTGAAACAAAATTAAAGGTCTTATTTTTGTCATTGATATCCCACAAAAGAAAAAATAACAACAACAACAATTATTTGTCTCGCTAGATACTTGTAGTATGGCATATCAATACAGAATATATAACATGCAACTACTATCTCTAATTCCAAAAAATATGATCAACAAGGAAAGGCGGCGTTCAACGATCGGTAACCTTTTATTATTTATTTTATCTTAATAGAGCATCAATCTACAGCGTGAATCGATCAACTCTAAATTATCGGAATAATTTAGATATAATTTAGGAATTTCTTGAGATCATACTATGAGGAATTTCTAAATATAACATTTTGAGACATTTCTGGATGTAACATTTTTAGACCATTCTAAATATAGCACGCTCTTAATATAAAATTAAGCATATAAATCAAGTCTGGTATAGTGCCCATCTTTAACAACTCATAGAACTGTCTCTCCATCTGCGACTTGTAATAGATGAAATAGTAGGATGATATTAACTGACGTTTCTATTTCGAGCTATTTCACCATTCAACACCCATTTATTTTTTAGCCAATGATATATATAACATACTGCAGATGAACGCTTGAAGAACACATATATATGAAAAAGATGTTTTCAAGAGCCTACGACACATTATGCACGACATACAAACATTGAGAATAAAATTTGCAATCAATAAAATTTGTATATTTGACGCAATTCCTTAAACTAGCATGCAGTTCCAGAACCTTTAGCAAAAATATCAATTTAAACGATTCATATTGTCAGGTGTTTGTGAATGAATAACTGTAAGATTTTTTTAATCAGTAGAATGTTTCCATAAATAAAAAAATAACGTTTTTGGTTTTAGAAGTAAAATAAATTCTTACTTTCATTTTGATCCCTTCAAATTCTTGGTCATACGGTTCATTAATAGGAAAAGTCATAGTTTGTGTGAAGAATGAAGCTTTGGCAATAATCTTAACTTTCCCGTCTTCTACTTGTATTTCCATACTTGGCTTGGCATGGCTAGCTAACTTCCGGAACACAACATTTAGTCCTGAAAATAGAGATGGAAGTAAACGTAATACCAATATTAATTTGTCATTGTCGAAGGTAACATAAAAATATATTTTCAAAATAACTGTAACACCAGTAACGTTTATTTCTCATATAAAGAACACCATTTTCCCGTTTTATATCGACTTTTTTTCTATTCGTGTCAATGTATTCATGAGTCTTTATACTTTGTTCATGGTCTTTATACTTTAAACTTTATGTTTAAAATCTATCACAATAAACGTGATTGTAATTTTCCATTAAAAGTCCTTGCTTTCTTTAATCATATTGATTTAGACCATGCATTTTTCTATAAAACTAGTTTCTTTTCCCAAAGATGAATGCTATGCAAATAAAACTTAAACCTGAATATGAATTCTATTTTTAACTTCCTTTTCATTCTATTTGTTATGAAAACAATTCTTAACAATTGTTGTCAATAAAATAAAGTTTGTTTAATGAAAATTTGTAAGATCATTGATCTTATTGAAACAGATAAAACAATAAATTACTTTATGAATGAATTTGACTGAAAAGCTAGAAACTGAAAGATTCGTCCGTTTTTTTAAAAACAAAACTGAGACAATTTTGCGCTTCAAAAAATATCTAACTTATGTATCACTTATGTATCCAATGTTATGACTCTTTTAATTCCTGAATAGTAATGCCGATATGTATTTACAAACTCCGAATAGAAGGATCTGTCATTGTATTTCTTAACTTTTCTCAGGATAATGAATTTATTTATTTTAGTCTACGGTATTTGACTGAAGCTAAAATGATGTTCATTGAAATTTTCAAAAGCTGGTTTTATGTGCCAAGCTTTAGGATACATTTAGGACTTTTTATGAAACGCAGCGCTGTTGCTTTAATCACGCTTCGCTTTGGGCCATATACCTTCCGAGGTCTGACAACTTGCATATAGCCCACACGCCCATGTTTTATTGGTAAATATTGTGCAATTTTAAAGTATTGACACATATTGTATAAAGATATAAACAATGAGTAAATAGCTTTTTAAGTTTAATTGTAAAACATAGTCATAATTTTATTGCTACATATTTTCATGTAATGATTGTTCTGTTGCACACAAAATATAATACGAGTGTTCAGTATGCACAAATGCAGCAAAATGTAGCCAAAGCCGTTATTGTGTTACATATGACCAGTGGTTCACAAACGAATCATTATATATGATAATATTAATATGTTAAACTTCATCTATTAATGTACACTGTTTTCATTAACGTTAATGAAATGAGGTTGTTTAAGTGATTTCTTATTTGATTCTGTATTCGATTATTCAGAATGCGAGCTCACCCATTTCTTGAAGAGCCTCCTCAAAATTTTCAGACCTGTCTAACACCCATGAACCCGATAATTTATCTGTGATTTCATCTAGCTCACTCCCCATTTCCAAATATAAAGAAAGAATCTGTAGAATGTTATTAAAATGTATCCAATTACACCGATACCTAATTTAAATAGGTTTTTGAGTTGTCGCACAGCTGCTTATTTTATTCCAAATGAAATCGTCCATGAACATTTAAATTTACAGTTTTCATTTTTAAAAAAACAATACATGTCCAAAAGGTTTCACTTATCAAAAAGTTTAATTTCAATATGATAGTGCATTTGATATTCCAATGTCTGTTAATTTCACGAGAAACGACACTAATGTCTTACTTAACACCGACGTCTTATCTCTGTTATATATTCTACCGATATCATAAACGAGATAATTCTTATACCTTCAGTAATGTTAAAAGCAGAGACGTTTAGTTACAGATCAGAAATCCGATAAAAAAGAACAACCACAAAGACGCTGCTACACTGCTGGATTAGTTTACTTCACTTTCATTCAGTCTTTTACATTGTATACAATTATAAATACGGTATTGCGGCTAAGTACTTGTCTGCGTTTATACCGAATCCAACAAAACATCATTTTAACTTGAAGATTTCAAACAAACCAAGCGGTTAAACGGCCAAAACTTTCTTATATATTTTAAAGTGACATTATGCCTATCCAAGCTATCTAGGAGAAAATGGCTAGTGTTCCGGTAAATTTGAAATAACTTGTCATTTTGTCATACTTGTTTTAAAAATCTTATAATGATTCATTAATAACCCTCACCCCTTGACCCACATAAATATTTTTAGGAAAATATCTGCAATGCTTGATTTATAAAAAAAGAGTACGACAGTCTTTTTATATTATAGGCAATTTTTATATTTCATCATTTTCATTTGTTACAAATATTGTTCAATCACTTATAAGGTATAAAGCTTTATTTATCTCAACAGTCAAAGAATGACCAAAATACCACTTTAAATTATTTAACACCAACTGAAATACGTGAATGGTACCTATCGCTCCCAATGTTCAACAATTATTTACCTCATACGTACCGAAATATTTTTTAAGGTGACAAAAAACTTCAAATGATTCATATTTAGGTACGCTTTAAAGCATCTTCTACTTCTTTAAAATATATTTCCATTACCTTTATGTGAGTATAGACAAATGGAAACTAACTAATTTGCTGTCATCTTTTCAAACATAACATATCTTTTGTTTTGAGTGTATATGTTAAACAAACTCAAACTTTTAATGATTTATACAGTTTAGCTATAGATTATCTTACTTTTAAAGTTCATGCTAAAGCTGTGTTGTTAAATTTGTGTCACGCAACAATTAGTATGCACGGAATGAACTCTAATAAAGCAATAAAGTGCACTGCAATTGTGCGGAAGTACTTATACACGTTCGATAACCACAGGAATGATAAAAACTTTGCTTTGTTTTGTTGTGTTTTATGTGTGTGGGATTTTTTACATTTGATAGATAACGATGAATGTCTTTGCCGTAAACATAAACTACAACAAACTTTTCTTTTATAAATTGAAACGATGTTTTGGGGGAAAGATATTCTTTCTCTGAAATATGTATTTTATTATGTAGACTTTTAAGTTTACCTTATAGAGATAAAAATGTGTGGTTTAGCCTAACACAAGGCTCCCGTCAATTTAGAGTTTAAATGAGCTTATTTGTTTAAACCAAAAATGTTTTCAGCAAAGTCAATAAAACATTGATCTAATTTATCATTACATAAAAAAGAGAAAGATAAATGTTTAACATACAAATATATGATTAAATCTATATGAATAAGTCGGCTGCACTTATATGCATTCTTTTCTTTTAAATACTTTGCGAATGGGTATAGGTTCGATACCAAAATACCTAAGTTATATCAATGTGTATGGTTTCAGTGTTAGTTATACATTATCATTTTTGATCCCTCATTCAACTCTTCTACGCCATTTTCTGAATCAAAATAACGTATTCTAAAGTATTGAAAGTTAAAATACAATATATGATACACGAAACAGACAGAACTGAACTTAACATAATTTCAACCGTACATAAGTTTACATCTGAAATATACACGTTTAAATCATATATTTAATCAATTTGTTAACAGTAAATATATTTCAATTTCCCAAAACCTTAAAAAGAGCTTACGATTTTGTACTTAAGAAATGTACCATTCATTTTGGCTAAGCATTCAAGGCTAAAATGAGAACATCATGTTTTGTTATTCCATGTCAGACGAGTCCCCTAGCTTAACATATTAATGTCAAAACATAATAAAAAGTAAAATTACAGAAATATAAAGGTAAATTTCTAGGTAGTCGTCAACTTTAAACATTCAAAGTGAATAAACTTACTCACCCATTGCTTTTAGAACTTCTTCAAAATTATCTGACCTATCTAACTTCCATGTCCCTCCTAGTACATGCTTTACTTCATTACATACATTTTCCATCTTTCTTACTAGATATGTGTTTTAAGTTAAGCGATTGTTAAAATCATACTGAGTGTTGTATTACGACTGCTCTTATATACAACCACATAGACAATTATGTATTTCCGCCTTAGATTTAATTTACCGCAAATAAGTCAACGTTTGAATCTGTTTTAAATATATTTGATACGCGTAATACAAATGTAACAGACTATTTTTGACACCAGTTGTTTATGCGAATAATAGAGAAAGAATTAGAAAAGAGACGTGAATGATCAGAAAATTGCCCCTAATGCCATGTTTTATGTCTTCATGTATTTTCAATTCTGGCCTGAATTATATATTAATGTAGTTGTCCCGTCATGATTTGAGCAATGTCCAATATATTAAATGTAAATATTTGACATATCTAAGTGTGAAACATTGAGATTATGTTCTTGCCTGATTATGCTCTAGCATTCAGATGACGAAATTCAATTTAAAAGAAGTTTTATATGGTAACTGATATAAAGGAAAAGTCTCTATTTGATGATTATGTTATAAAGTACGATATAAACTAATACGAGAAATTAATGAACTATAACATTAATGCACCGAATGCATGAATGATTTACATTGATATTGTTATAAGATAGACCACTGCAACTGACGTGGTGAATTTTATCGTCAAACATGTTAACTTAACTTCAAATATAATTCACTGATTCAAATATCTTGGCTGCAATAGGTTTAATTGATTAAAAAATATAACAGTTCGGTATTCATGCACTTTTCAGAATGGGTACTTTACATTAATAGTACTGAAATTTAACGTGTTCTTCATTTATATGGTTAAAATACACGTTTGATATTAGAACTGGAGAAATTGATACAAATTTGCAGAGCGGACAAACGTGCATGTTTATTTTGTTCTTTTTTTGGTCGTACTTTAACAGTACAAAAAGGTATGTGTGTCCCATTGAGATGATTAAAAGGCAAATTTGATTTTAGTATTACAGTTATCATAATGGAAATAAATAAGGTGCAAACATCTTTATTTAACATTTAAGCAACAAAATTTTCGTCTTCAAATGAATTAAAATTAGCAATGTATTTTTTAAAGCGGACAAATGTATGAAGCGTTATAAAGTCATACTTTAACATCACAGACATTAATGCCTGTCACATCGATATGAAATAAATTTAACTTCTGAAATATTTACGAGGAGCTTCATTCAAAAACATATGATAACGGACCAAATGTGATCGATTTGTTGGAATTTTGTTTATGTAACAGTAAAGCAAAAACAAAACAACAACAATAAAAATAAAATATCTGCTGTATCAATGCCATTAAAAAGTAAAATTGATTGGTATTTGAATAATTCATGCAATTTATCATAGCGGAACAAACTATTTTTACATGTATTGTACAAAACAAGTGCGGAAAAGTAAAATTTAGATGTAAATAAATGAAATGTCTATGTTTTGCAAATATCTAACTTTGATTCCGTTTCATCAACATCGGATTAAAGACAGTTTCTGTGTTGAGTTAGTAATGCAAATTTTCAGACAGGCCAAACTATTTTTTGCATTAGTGGCACTTTAACAGTACAAAAAAGCTGTCTGTCTTGTTCATATGAAATGAATGCAAGATGCACTTTTGATAAGGGTTTCCGCGAATTTGATCATCTTTATTACGGAATCCCCGCAGGTACTGTCTGTATATCATTAAACTAAATAGAAGAAACTTAATTAAGACAGCTATACGTCAATGTTAATGAAAGAACGTTTAATTTTGCTTGTGATATTAATATGTTTTTCACTTTTCCCGTCTTAAATCGTCTAATTTACTAGCAGTATTGAGAAAACAGCGGTAATATAATTGAAATATTATCGTATATAAGCCTTTTTAAAGTCCGTCAGGTGAAAATGCGAGATTTTAGGATTTAATCATTCTTGTCTTGTGTCTTGTCTCATTCAAATATATGATTACGGACCAAAAGTAATGGATTTTATGGAATTTTATTTATAAATAAGCACAAAAAAAATCAACGATATGGATCTAATTGATTTGAACTGACTTTGATAAGTTCGTAAAATCTATCAAAGCGGATAATACTTATTATAAATGCACTGTACAACATGATGTAAATTCATTGAAATGTCTATGATTTGCGCAAATATCTTACTTCTAAAGTAAAATAATGTTTTGGCGTGACATCAACATCGGATTAAAGACAGTTTCAGTGTTGAGTTAGTAATGCAAACTTTCAGACAGGCCAGACTCGTTTTTGCATAAGCTGCCCTTTAACAGTATAAAAATCTGTCTGCCTTGTTCATATGAAATGAATGCAAGATGCACTTTTGATAAGCTTTTTCCCGAATTTGATTAAATTTATTACGAATTCCACACAGGCACTATCTGTATATTATTATACTAAATAGAAGAAATTCCTTGCCTTTATTTAGACAGCGATATACCAATATTTATGAAAGAACATTCAATTATGTTTGCAACTTTAATAATTGTTTTCGCTCTTCCAGTCTAAAATCGTGTAAGCCGCAAGCAGTATCAAGAAAACAGCAGCCATATGATTAAAATAGAACTTTTGATCTATTATAATGAATTGTTTGCAAATAATAGGGTTCAATCAGATGTTTTCTTATTTCCTCGCAGGTTTATTGTCAAGTATATTACAATTTCAACTGTACTTAATTTATGTAATTACTAGTAGTATCATTAGAATTTCTAGTAAATTCTGTAAATGTCATTATGTCAGCAATTAAATTAAAAAGATAATTATTGCCAATTGTTATATAAAGAACGAGGCTGATAAAGTACATTACTGTCCAGCATCTTCGATATCATACTTTAGTTTGATAGTAAACATTAAAAGAGTTATAAATGGCAACATGACTTTTATATAACAAAACTTAGCTTTTTCATTTTTTTTTTACTTTTTAATTAAGTACTATTTTTCTTGTATAATTTAGAATCACATTTGAAATAGACATTTTTATAATAGCTCCAGCACAAAAATACCTTGTAATTAATTATGATTTTTTTCTCAATTTGTCATCATCCTATAATCCTTATACATGTATACAAATTATTTAGGATCAAAATTTAAAATGCTTTGAAAAATATTTCCTGGGATATAATAATAGAAATACCAGAAACGTAAAAATAAACCAGACTTATTAACAGGTCGTGAAACTGTTTATAATTATCTAAAGTGAATCCCCAAGTCATTAAACAAGCACAAAATTAATGCAGCTGTTAATGCTAAACTCTAATGTGTTGTTACAAACAGGAAATAAAAGATCATAGATGATTTAAAATATGATAATTTTCAGAGGAAAACCTTTTTATCTTGCATCCTAGTATTTACAATTTGAATATTAAATTGCAATTTAAACAGCACTTTACTAAACTCATATAAAAATGTTGATTAAATATTTTTCATTGATATTTTATACAAGAGACAGTATTGAAATGTCTAAAGAATTACATAATCATATATTTTTAAAGAATAATTGAAGTCCTAAATACAAATGTTTTTATTATTTTTTTTTATTATTATCTTTAGAAATTAGAAAATGATTAACCTTAATAACTTGATTCTTAATTTTGTTTTGTACTACATAAAAATCAAATGCATGCATTTATGACAGAAATGTGAAATAAGGTAAGATATT
The DNA here is from genome assembly GCF_026571515.1 of Ruditapes philippinarum. Classification (NCBI taxonomy): domain Eukaryota; kingdom Metazoa; phylum Mollusca; class Bivalvia; order Venerida; family Veneridae; genus Ruditapes; species Ruditapes philippinarum. Next base: position 53,800 of record NW_026866630.1, read on the forward strand.
ATTACCAACCCATTGCTTTTAATGCCTCGTCAAAATTTTCCGAGCGATCCAGTAGCCAACTACCAGCTAATGATTCCTTGACTTCATTAAACTGCTCGCTTCCCATGATCAAAAGGATCTTTCAACTTTCATAGATTGAAATAAGTTAGTTATTTCATCGAGATCGACTGTGAAGAATTATTCTGATGTACTCATTATGCGATAATGTTCTAAATTATAAGATATATATCCGTACCTTACAAATTTGAATCATACGTGAATGTTAAAAACCTATGTTAACATAACCTTCTGCACGTTACTGCACACTAATTATACCTGTTCATACAGCTTTAGGCAGCTTAACAAGAGCACATTACCTCGTAAAACACTAAATATTCCAACTTTATAAGCAACCTGTCCTATACAAGCGTATTGGTGATTTGCCGCTGATGCTATTTAGGTAGCTGTTTAATTACTGTCAGAATTAAGAATATCGCGTATAACTTGTAAAAAACGGTTAAAATAACTGTGCTTATCATGTTTATTGTAAAGTAGTAAAGCACATTGCTCTTATTGTTTTTATTACGTTCCTAAGGATTTTGAAAATAGGACTTATGCTCATCAAAAAGATTTAACAAATTGCAGTTAACACTATTTAATGTGTTGTATGATTGTTATTTTTTATCTAGGGGTGGGGAGGGGAGTTGGGGTTCTCATTACCATATAAACAAGGAAAAATTTACCAAGCATTTAATTTAAAAGCGAAAATAGTCTATTTCAGAGACAAATTCGGCAGATAAATGCATTTTTATTCAGGCACTGATAAATGCCGAAAGTGTTTACATTAAATCTGTGGTGAATTTAAGAAGTCATATTATTATATATAATTACATTCGTAAACTCATTAACGCGATAAAAGTGATTTCGGTATTTGAATGATCAATGCATTTTTAACGGACTGTATTGATAAGATTTGCATATGTCGTACTTTTGTAGCAGAGAGATCCGTCAGCCTTATTAACATTAAATAGATTCAAGATGTACTTTTGATAAGATTTTTTTCCGAATTTGATAACATTCATACAAATTCCCTTCAGGAATAACTTGAACAACATTATCCTAAACAGTCGCGTTTATGAAGTACAGTTAGATAAGCTGGTAACGTCAGTGCTTGTTAATGCATTTTATTCATTTGCTTAAAGACAGCATCTTGATCGAGTTTTTTTCCATAATATTTGAAGCTAGTTCTCGTTTTATTTAACTTTCGAAAAAAAATCGGAGAAATTATCATGACCCACTATGAATGTTAATGTTGGCATCGACACGTTGGTTAACAGTTTTGGTTAAAATGTTTTCGCTTTTGGTTATTCACTTCAATCCTTATAAAAAATATGTTTTATTTATTTGTGGTGTATTCCCCTTGTTGAATTTCACTTGCAACACAATTGTTATTGGGACATGTAATTACAAAAACATAAAAAACTGGCCATGAACACAAAATGCCTTGACCTAGTTTATTTTCTTTGGTTTTGTTTTGCATAGAACCATGGCATTAGATGCCATAAGTTGACATTTAGGCTCTACTGGTAGATAAGGAATTTAGGTACCCCTCCGTACCTTATTTCAGACACGAATGGACACTTGAGCAGAACCATCGACGTTCCATATGCTAGCTGCATGACTTACTCACATTAAGGAATAAAAACCCTGAAACAACAGCGATGAATAAATATTCCGTTAAGTGATTCCAACTTCATAAGCAACCTGTCCTATACAAGCGTATTGGTGATTTGCCGCTGATGCTATCTAATTACTGACAGAATGTAAGGACTACCGCGTATAACTTGTAAAGAACGGTTAAAATAAATGTGCATAGCATGTTTATTGTAAAGTAGTAAAGCACAGTGCTCTTATTGTTTTTATTACATTCCTAAGGAATTTGAAACTAGGACTTGTGCTCATCAAAATATTTCACAAATTGGTGTTATTGCATTTTTTGTTCTGTATCATTGTGTTTGTTTGGGGTTATATAACCTTTGCGTTTTCATTACCATATGATAAGAAAAACTTTACCAAGCATTTAATATAAAAGCGCAAATAGTCTTTTTTAGGGTGTCGAACCTATGTTACTTTTGGATAACTTATATGACGAAAAAATCTAAATAGGTCTTCGCTTTAGCTAACTTTAAAATAATTCGGAATAGATTTTCTTCAAATAGTCCACGAACTTTCCTTTACATAGGAAATAAATATCCATTAAGGGCATAAAATCTTTACTCTTATAGTTTATTTCACGCTTGAAATGAATAAAAATTAAGAAATAAACAAACAAGACAAAACAGTAAATTGCGATAAAGATACATACTTCAAGGGAGGTGCGTATAAAGTAAGAAATTTAAAGATGCTTCAAAATATTCAACACTATAATCATTTGTTCACTGATTATCAATCACTAAATAGCATTTGATTCAAAGAAAAACAATTGGACAAGCACGACATGTAAAATGTCTCTACGAGCTTGAAAAAATAAAGCGATTTATTCCTGAAAGTAACAATGAATGCAGAAACAGACTTATTGTGTTCTAGTCAGTAAACAATCCATTCTAAATATTATATATGTGAGCTTAATATACTTTTGGGTTAATTTGATTTAAAATTACTGACCTCAAAAGTTTTTAATTGAAACCAGGATAACACTAAGAAAAAGATTTTCAATTTTTAGTATTCAATATTTGAGCTGCGTCACGACAAAACCAACATAATGGGTTTGCGACCAGCATGGATCCAGACCAGCCTGCGCATCCGCGCAGTCTGATCATGATCCATGCTGTTCGCAATCAGTTTCTCTACTTGTAATAGGGTTGGTAAGCGAACTGCATGGATCCTGATAAGAATGCCAGATGCGCAGGCTGGTCTGGATCCTTGCTGGATGATTGATACAAATATTTGGACAATATATCTAGTAAATATTAATTTCAAAACACTTTTTGTTTCTTGTAAATATGGTCTTTGACAATGACATTGAACTCTGGTCAGGCTCTGTCTGCAACTTAATTTTTGTTGTTTTTTTCCTTCAGATAACAAAATCCTTAAACTTTGAAAAGGTTCTTTCAAATATAATGTAAGCAAAATCCTAGACACAAATTCGGCAGATAAGTGCATTATTATTCAGGCACTGATAAATGCCGAAAGTGTTTATTAAATTTGTGGTGAATTTAAGATCTCATACTTTTATATATAATTACATTCGTAAACTCGTTAAGGCGGTAAAGTTTATTTCGGTATTTGAATGATCAATGCATTTTAACCGAGTGTATTGATAAGATTTGCATATGTCGTACTTTTGTAGTAGAGAGATTCGTCAGCCTTATTAACATTAAATAGATTCAAGATGTACTTTTGATAAGTTTTTTACCGAATTTGATAACATTTATACAAATTCCCTTCAGGAATAACTTGAATAACATTATCCTAAATAGTCGCGTTTATGAAATACAGTTAGATATGCTGGTAACGTCAGTGCTTGTCAATGCTTTTTATTCATTTGCTTAAAGACAGCATCTTGATCGAGTTTTTTTCCATAAGTTTTAAAGCTAGTTCTCGTTTTATTTAACTTTCGAAAAAAAATCGGAGAAATTGTCATGACCCACTGGTCGGTATGAGCGTAAGTGTTGGCATCCGCACAAACGTTGGTTAACAGTTTAGGTTAAAAAATTCGCTTATGGTAATTTACTTCAATACTAATAAAATATTTTTTATTTAGTTGTGGTGTATTCACCTTGTTGAATTTCACTTGCAACACAATTGTTATTGGGACCTGTAAATACAAAAACATAAATAAGTGGCCATTAACACAAAATGCATTGACCTAGTTTATTTTCTTTGGTTTTGTTTTGCGTAGAACCACAGCATTAGATGTCATAAGGTAGCTTTTAGGCTCTACTGGTAGATAAGGAATTTAGGTACCCCTCCGTACCTTAATTCAGACACGAATGGACACTTGAGCAGAACCATCGACGTTCCATATGCTAGCTGCATGACTTACTCACATTAAGGAATAAAAACCCTGAAACTACAGCGATGAGCCAAAAGATTGCTTTCTTTAACGTGCAATGTGCAATTATTCATTGTTACACATTACGTAGGTTTTTAAAGGCACGATCATAAGTTTGATATGAACAAGTTATCTGTGGAATACAACAATACTATGCTGGCGGTAAAATATTTAGTTTAGATACAACCATGAATAAGTGTTTAACTGAATAGATTAAACAAGAATTTTATAAGATAAATATGTTACTTTTACAGCAAGTGTTTTATTTTACCACCATTGTTTAGATTGTTTAACTGTTGATTGTTCTTTGTTTTGCTTTATTGTTTTATACTGTACATGTGAAACGTCTATTTTCCAGATTTACTGGATTAGGAAGTCCTCGGGTGCCCCTTCATTAATAACTACAGAACCACTGACCTTCCGTAAGCTAGCCATATTCGGTGATTCTGTTCAGTCGCCCGCTCTTGCCTGAAATATTGCACGAAGAGGCACCTGAAGTATTCCTTTCTTTCAATATAGTGATTTATAACGAATACATTGGATTTAATAATTTTACACATTTGCAAAGGAAGGGATTGTTTCAACTACTAATAATTGTTGGCAGATTTGTATTTATCAATAGAAATGTGAACTATTTTGAAAGGCTGGCTCTCATGTGGATGGATAACCAACTATTCGTTGATATGAACTTCATAATTAGGGTCATATCATGCCATATCATGGAAATATTTCATATTATCAATACCTATTCAACAAAAGTGGATCTAAGAACCAATTAATGAAACCATGTTGAAGTATGTTAGTAAGTTGTATTTGTCATTTTCATTATCAATAAATACCGTCATCGTTATTGTATTTTGCAATCACGTTTTAAATAGTATGAATTAATAGTAAACTCATTTGATGTACCACACAGGAAAACTATAAAGAAAGCCGTCTCATTTTTTTTATAATTCTCACTTATAATTATCTGTGCGTTACCTTTTCGTACCTCTTCGTACCACGTATACAATAAAAGCATTAAATATGACTTTTAATCCTTTTATCATTTAAAGACTTAATTAAAAATTCAGGATCATTATTACGATGATGATGATGATGGTTGAGGTGATTATGATGGTGGTTTTGATGATGATGATGATGATGATGAACAATGATTTTATCTAAATCTGTTATACTATACTCTGCTTTTCATTCCTTATTTTTGTAATGTAGTGTTCATGTTAGGTTTCAGAGTTCCCTTGTGGGGTGAATAAGTATCCTGAAACTAATGAAATAAAGCTTGAGGTACCGAACGGACAAAATCTGTTTTACGTCTATACTTAATTCATATATACGCATATTTGTATGTAAAAGTCTAAATTAACCACGTTTTGGAATTTTAACCGTAAGATATAGACAGAGCCACCAGTGCTCACACTTTATATAGAGTTCACGTCGGTGCAGATACAGTTTAATCAATCAACTGGTCATTATGACATTAATCTCTAAGGCAAAGCAGCCAGCTTTAGGTTAGATTTGGACGCACTAACATTATGATAATACAATATCTAATGTGTTGGAAGCATGGACATAAGAAATCCGGAAATTATAATACATCTTGTTCACGTCGAAGCAAAAACACGCTTATTAGTGGGAGTGCGTCCAAGGTTAATAAAAATACTTTGCACATATATGATTATTATGTTTATCATATTTTTACCTGAAGAAGACAAAATTAATATCACTTTTAGATCAAATGTATTTCCTTAACGGAATTCACAAAGCGAAATAAGTAAAGCTTAATTGACAACATGTGATATCTACGGATATTACTTCACTTTAAGCGAATTTATAACTTATCGAGAATTTTATAACATCTGACTGTAGATTGTTTTATGGCATCTATTCAGTATTATATAATATTCAAACTGCTGATTAGCTGAAGACAAAAATTCCAACCATATTCCAAAGTTATTTGATTCACATACTTGCATCTGTTACTGTACCACATTAAAGAGATAATGCAATTTATGAATTTTTGCATAAACATCTGTTGCATCCCTAGATCATAGATCGTTTAAAGCTAGTACCAAAATTAACAAGGAAGGTTGGCATTCAATGAACACATCCACCAACACGTGACCACCGACAAAAAGTCCAGCAGGACACTAAACAGGACAGGGCATACGGGCAAAAAACGGTCGAGAAACAAAAAAATATTTTTACCTTTATCTAAGTCATTGTATGGACATACCTATAATTAGACTGTTCTTATGAAATAACAATTACATGGACGTATCTTTAATTAAGGAAATAACAACTTTAACAAAAGGACTCATAACGTAACAATAATATTGTTAAATAGATACAACAGGCTTAAAGTAAAAAATATTAAATTTAATGTAGGTAAAACAACCGCAAGAAATAAAAAGTGATTAAATCTGTAGATTCTTATGCGTTATCATATAACTATATTCTCTGTATGTGAGTGTGTGTTGTTGTTGTTTTTCCTTAAAATATGGTACGATATTGGCCTGAGCGCATCTTTTATTTGATTATGCATCTTTTAAAAATAAAGTTGATGGAATTGATTGGTACCATCGTCAAGTAATTTTTGGTGTGATTAAAAACTTAATATTCCGGTCTGATTTATCAATACAAAGTAAACAAGCTTTAAATTGTGTATATGATAAATAAAACAACTAATACCTGCACACATATGTATTGTATTCATAATAAATATGCATACATTTCTTATATTGTGTGATGTCTCAACTTTTAATATACACACATTTCCTAAATTCAAGTGATGTTTCGCCTTCTAGTTATTCCGATTACAAAATAAATTCATTTGCTCAGTAATTGATAAACTAGGGGAAAATGCAAAAAAATGCAGAGATTTAGCTGCAAAAAAATAAATAATAAAAAAATAAAATGAGTAAACTATGAGCTGAATACTATTTAAACAACAAATAAAAATTTACTAAATTGCATAACAGTGTAATTCAATTTGTGTGTGTAATTTGTTTTTGCTATTTAATTGTTGTATTAATTCTTTGTCGTTTTATTTTGTAAAAACATGATTAAAATGCCTTAAGAATAGAACATGATGAGAAAATATATTTATAATTTCTAGAGTAGAAAAATATATACTAAAATAAAATTACAATATTTTACAGTTGGATTTTATAACTGCTCATTTTGATATCTCATTGATAACTATAATTAAATAATAATACTATATAATGTATCTAATTGCATAATGAAATTTTCAGGAACTCAGTTTTCACTTTGTTTTGTCATAAAATCTCTAAAATAACTCACCCATAGCTTCAAGAGCCTCATCAAAATTTTCTGTTCTGTCGAGCTCCCATATACCAACAAGTTGTTTATTTATCTCCTCGATATAGTCTCCCATTTTTTTAAAAAAAGATATTTGATCGGTGGAATTAAAACGATTATATTTCTTCTAACATCAAAAACCGTTGTTTTGAGGTGCTGTATAAGCGATATTTTATTACTTCAATAAGTCAATAGTTTAAATTTATAATTACTGCGAATCTATTCCTATAAAATGTTTAACCTCGCATCTGAATATCAGAATAGAAATAACTTCTCTATAAGAAGACAGTTTCTTCTTATATATAGCATCGTTTTCTTATTATAATACAAATAATGAAAACCGATAAGTCAAAGGCCAACTGATATTATAAACTCTTACCATATAAGGTGGACGACTTCAAGTCGGAGCAACTTGACCTAACCGATAGTAAGGCATTGGGTCACCTGGTGTCATTTGTGTCGCACATTCGGATCCAAGGAAAGGCGTAATTGATTGAAATAATATAAAAATACCTGAGTGTCATCGGACACATATCTTTACATATATAGCACATTAAATCTTCGATATTTGCAGAAAAAGAGAACTGTGTCATTAAAACCATTGAATTATTAAGCCATAAATCTTTCACCGTGAGAACTTTGATTTACATAAACTTGCACTACACAAGTATTTTTCTTTAAGAGAACCTTCTTTAATTAAAACTCGTGTCAATTCAAAGACCGTCACTAATTCACCTACAATTGAATAGCAGAAATCAATAATATTTCTTCTAATTAGTAAACAAGGTATGCATAACTCTTTGAACTTGGTTAAGAAAAGAGAAAAAGCGAACGAAAATTTTATTAAATTGTTCTATCACATACTTGTACCGCTTTTACGACTCTTACGGTCGGTCGTGCATATATTTTAACATGGTGACATTTGCATTTTACCAACTAAGCGCAAAGAAGCACAGCATGTGCGTCAATGAAAATGTGATTCTTTTTCACTGTACATATTTTTCGTTTTATGCATATGATAAATTCAATATCATATTCGTGAAGGTTCATTACTTAATTTATTAAACTTGTTGAATAAAAAATATTATGCTCGTCTCTATAATTTTATTCAACTATTAAACCAACACTCATTCAATATCCTATATATAGAAAAAAACGTCTTTATGTTGCATCAGCGTAATACCTAAAAAAATGAACTTATAAAAGTAAATTGATTTTATGGAAAAGAAGTCTCTAAAGTCTTCTTTCTCCTTGAAATGAACATGAATTAGAAAATCACTGCCAAAGACGTAAGGAAAAAACACAAACAAATTTAACTGAGACACCAACCAATATTAGAAATAAGAAAAAAAATATCAATGCATGGTTATTATTTAAATTCTATCTATGAAGAATAAATACGCTAATGAAAAGTCAACAGGCATTTTAAAAAACGGATCTACTACGAATTAAGACCAAACATGATTCGATCCGTCCGTCGAGAATGTTTATCGAATAAAAAAGATTTTGCATTGTCTTGGTAGTTTTTTATCGTAGGATTTTTCGCAAGAATAATCATCTGTTCAGAATAAATTAATTCATAAGTACAATTCGGACACATTCTATGTTACACTTTCTCGGCAAAAAAGCAAATGGAATATAAAACATTGCTTCAAGCAATAAGAAAAACATGACATCGTGTCCAACAAATTCACGCTTCACACATCAAAGTCCTTACAACATTATGAGTATAAAACACTAGTACATGATTTCGTGCCTTTACACATCAAAGTCCTTACTAGACGAAGAATATAAAATATTGCTTGAAGCAATAAGAAGTACATGACATCGTGTCCAACAAATACAGGCTTAACACATCAATGTCCTTACAATCAACATGATCACCAAGTAAGTATCTCGCCATTATTACAGAAATAGTCGACACATGTACACAATTGCAAATGAATAAACACTATGAACGGCGTACGTTTATAAAAACACGATAAAACCTTTTTATTGTGAATTCATTTAACAAGATAATTTGTTGTACAATCTCATTAAAATCAGTTCCTAACTGCAGCTTCACTTAGTCTATCTTTGGTAAAGTAAAGTAACGGAAAGAAACGATGATCATTGCTTGTAGTATACATTTTAATTGCTACCCGTTGCCTGTAACACAGGATCAAATATTACGTCATACAATGACATTTGGTATAATATATATCTGAATTTGTGTGTGATAAAACAAAGCTTTTAACTTTATCTGATATATTTTGAATATAAAAATACTTTATTTTTCAATGTTTAAATTGACTGTTCTAATGTTTGGTGTTTTTCTTTTGAAAAACACAATATGTTAAATATATAATTTTATAATGTACCTTGTAAATGTACCAGACATTTAAATGTTTTGCTAAAACGGTGGTAACGACAAAAAACGAGTTTTATTGCACACACGGGGTACTTACCTTTTTACATGCCTAAACTTTAATTTTAAAATTAAACTTAAGTGTTTATCTCATTTGACTTCAGAAAGTAAGCAAGAATAAAATGTTTGTCTCGAATGGTTGAAGAGGAAAACTGTAAATGATATAGATTAAAGAATTGAAATAAAACAGTGCATGAAGTATACACCAAAGTTTCTGAGAACTCGACTGAGCTTACAACTGTTTCAAATTTTCCATGTATACGTATTTTTGATAAATGATTAACGTAAAAATGTTAGCCAAAAATATTATGACAAACAAAAACTGTCTAAAAATCACTGTATTTCTCTTTTTAATTTACAAAATCACCGACATATCCCTGCCTTTCCATAACGGCTTCTAAGCCATGATATGACATCCCGTATGCTAATAGACAAAAAAAATCTCACATAGAAATCTGATATGACTTGCTATAGGAAATCAATAGGATTTTATCTAAAACCGTGGTCGCGACCAAATTTCCATATCAAAGTCCTCTCCTGGTTTTTGTTCGATGCCTTCTGGGTGCCCTGCTGTAATGGCTGGTTTGTGTCGGGAGCTGCCTTTTTAGAACTTTGCTTGTGCCTTATTTATCTTTGTTCTCATTTCTTTTGAGTAATTTAGAACTTTGCACTAACTTAATATTTTGCACTTGATGTCCAGTGACAATTTACTTTCAATATAGATAAAAAAAAATACAAATATGTTCAGGGTCTTTAAAGCTTGCCATTAAAGCCAGTTTGAACTTCCCATTTGTGACCCTGCTATCAGCTGTTCCAAGGCGGTGTCCCTCTGTGTTCATTCACTTTTATGTCTATTTTAACTGCTTAGTGTTTTATATAGTTACATTTGTTATTCCTTCTTGAGTTTGTATCATGTGATTGATCGTCTACAGTATGTATTCCCGTCGTATTCCATGGAAGATCCCCGTTTGTTTTAATGTTCGATCCAATATCAAATTATTTCCTGTAAAATACTTAACTATGCACATAAAGGCTTTTATCATTCACAGCCTTTGGCTGTATTGCCATATCTACGATATCGTTTATGCATATCCCATCCCGTTAATCACATCAAATATTTTATTTATGCATTGTTTATGCATTGTCAGTGTCGTATTATTTTAAAAATTACAAACAACTCATTATCACCTATAACCAGTTCATGCAGTATTAGCTATTAATCTGTAAACAAGTAATTAAACTTCTCATTTTCTTAATTTTCATACGTTAATCACGTGTTTGACATGCTTGACAGGTTGTTATTTTTTAAAGGTGTCAATATAAATGGTTGCTAATTGGAAGACACTGTCATTTTCAAGGTTTAACAATCACAAGTATTTCACATCATTTTCAATTTCCGGATTTTGGAATTAAATTTGAATTGATAAAAAGCAAATATTACCAGAAAATCGTTTTGAATTCAGCATTTAGAAGTTCTGGTTAACAAAAGGAGGAATTTCGGTGACCTAAAAATGTTCAGATTTCAGAACGTTTTTGGATTTCAGAGGTTCCGAAAATCGTTAGTATTTTACTTCCTTTGTTAACAATATTTTAACGATTTAAAACACTATAAATTTTTGTTTAATGAAGCATCAATCTGGAATAAACGTCGCAGGTGCTGTTTCTGTGTGGGAAAATTAGCAAATGATTTACGAAAAATAAGACAAATATATGCTTGTGCTCTTTCAATATTATGCGATGTACAAATAACTGTTATCTCTGAGGTATATCAAACGTGGAAAAAAGCTTTTGATAAAGGAAAGTTTACAAAAAAATTATAGTTTGTATATTGCTAGTGCTAGTTAAATCATTAACTAAGACGAGCAACTTACAATTGATAAAGGTACCAAAACAAATTTAGAACATTCGGAAAGTCTAGATTTGGTTTATAGTTTTTATATTTTTAGATTAAAAACAAATCTTTACAAGTTTGTAATAAGGCATCTTTTCAGCCACCCACATTGCCTTACAATATTTTACACGCTTCTTGGATTTTAAACCATTTTTAACACAGATAGTAAACTAAATAAAATGAGAACCATAAAGGTCGGTTAGCAATGCAAAATTGAAAACGTTGTGCAGGTTCATTGACGGAAGTCGTAAATGCAAGCTTAAGCCCATTTCTAATTACGACTCGCAACATTTAAACATAACTATGGAATGTGATACTTTCTGCATATCACACACGTTTTAAAGTACGTGAAGTGTGTAAAGCTACGGTGAAATGCAAGGTAACAAATATATGTTCATTAATAATAAAAAACAACTTATCTTCGTGTAAATGATTCTTTAAGAGAAGAATGAATATGAACTAGACTTTCTCGTACCGAGAGCAAATTCTCTAGAGAGTCTTAAATTATTTAAACGCAAATTCAGGACTATTTTGTAATAGCCTATAATAACCAAGCTACAATAATATTACTTTGGAGTTTGGTAATTTAAGAAAAAGAAGAATGATATTTGAAATAATGAACATTCATCGCTGTTCATGGATTGACAATAAAGTTTCACGCTCCACGCAACCCTATTTTCATGTATACCGTATTCTAAACAGATGTTTTATTATGATAAAGCTAATACCAGGTACTATTGGAAGTGGACCTTAGCTTGTTTATATAATAAAATATCCTATTATTAATTAAAGTTTATCTTATGTAAACTGCTGTAACTTTAATTTTGAAAAGGTTCATAGAATGTTGGAAAGATCAATGTATTAGTTTAGCCAATCTTTTTTTGCTACCGGTATATTACGTGCGATAAATAATCTGTCGTTAGAAATATTTGTCTCCATACAGAACAAAAAGCCTATATTATCCATGACTATTTTATACACATTATACCACACTATTTGATATTTGAAGACGAGGACATGCGTACTACAACAAGAGGACCTCATTTCCGTAGAACATATTTCGATAATGTCTGTTTATCACGAACAAGTCAAAAGCTTAAGGGAATTTCTGTTGGTGTGAATTATTTCTAGTAAATGATTTATAAAATGACCGACAACTATTTGATGTTTTATATAACGATTAACGCTTTGCTCTCGAGAACTTTTCTTCACATCTGAAAGAATAAAAAATACTCAAAACTTCATTTTATCTAGAAAACGCAGAAAAAATCAAATATTGAAGTTACACTCTTAAGTTTAGTTTTTAGTTTAAACATAGTTTACTTCAAACAAGTATACGGCATTTACAAATACGCCTGTACAACATATGAATTGCATGAAAAGGGATCAGAACCGAAACCCGATGCTTATAAAGGTCAATTCTAGTATCAATTTGCTAAACTTTTAAGCATAGCTAGAATATTCTATATCGTCGCAGGTTTTTTTAGAAAACGAATATATATAGCGCAGACCTATAACCTAGAAACCAAATCCATCTAAAAAAAACATTCATAATGATTTATAAGATGTGATTATATCAGACTAGCATAGTTTCGCCTTACTTAAGAAGCTTTTAACCGTTGTTGTTACATAGCTCATAACGCTTTTTGTATTTTCTGATCACAGATCAGTAGATAATATGCTGACATTCAATCTCTGGCACAGAGATTTCACGACAAACCTAACAAAAAGTAGTTTTCAAAACAGCTTAAAACTAGCGATGTAAAAGACAGAAATATTTTTTATTTTGTTACAAGTATCCAACAAATTAAAACGCATTCAAAGTTTAAAAGTAGCGTTGGCTTATAGGCTTATAGAATTTCGATAAATGCACATGCACAAATTACGCGGATGAATATCATTTTAATCAATGAAAATGCTATTTTAAGCGATGTCGATTACCGAATACTTCAGAGCGTAGTACACAAATAAATCTGACTGTCGAGTAGTGGAATATATACACGTCGGACTGTTTTGGCGAGAAGATTTTCGCTAAATCATTTACATCAGTGTTAAACAACAGGTTTATCGTGAACAAAATACCTCGAAATTAATAAGGATTACAAACCCGAAATGGAAATTCTAAATTTAGAATTATCTGATTTTATTCAAGCTTTCTTAACGTTTAGGGTGTGAGAGGTCAAATCAAAGTTGGAGCAACTATTTTTTCAAGTGTCTTTTTAAGGAAGTAGCCACGATATGCAACGATAAAGTGTGGATGTCATATAAATATGAACATAAATTAATTTTTTTGATGCAACTCTAGTCATGCGAAATTCCGTATGTATCAAACTCAAACTGTTATAGTAAAAAATCTAAATGCAGTCGCTGCATCTCGGTGCCCTGTAAGATGAATTATAGTAAATAAAAATAAAGTTATAAAGGAAAATACGGATAAACAGTACGATTTAGATTGCAAAGGTCAAAAAACACTACAGAGCTTGCAGTCCTTTGATTTTACGTGGTAATGATTTTACGGTTAAGTACTTGAGAACTAAGTAAAAGGGATTATTCATTAATATGCCATATAATTTTTATTCGTTACGACCAAAATATTTGTCTTAAATTTGCATAATTATATAAAAATGTTGTATGATAATAGTTTACGATATCTCGCATTAAGAGGTAGGCTCGTTGTTCGTGACGTTGATTTTGTTTGCCGTTAATCATTGATCTTTTTTCTTGGTTTATAGCTTCTAAATAAATGTTCAAGGCTTTTTGCGCAATAGAATATCAGAGAAAACTTACATAAAGGTGTTCGTGCGTTTTAAAAATAAAAATTCAATAGATGCTAGTAGGTCATGTCAATCAGGTCAATCAGATCGTTTTTCTTTTGAAAATGGGGTAAAAGTAGTGAACATATTTGCTGTTTTTAGTAAACATTTCACATGTTGTATATGTTTGTAGCAAACATACTGCATGTTTGTATTTTACGTATTGCTATCTATAATGAACAGAAAAATCTTGAAACAAAGTGATCCTTCGAAAGCATTAATCACAACAAAATTACATGAAAATTGCACACTCGGTTTTCTGTCATGTTTCAGTACTAATATATACTTTAAATACCACCTAAGACATGAACACATTGAACGTGCTCGATTTTGCCCCGTTAGCCAAACGTAACATTTTCATCGTATCTCCTGTGACCTAGATTTTTTATATCCGAGATGACCCATGTTCGATCTCATGCGAGCAATTAACTAGACAATCATCCTGGCCAAGTTTGGTGACAATTGAGGCAAAAATGTGAGCACTAGAGTGCAAACAAGTTTTTTTTCCATATTTGGGCGGTTTGGCCTAGTTTTTGACCCAATGTGACCAATGTTCAAGACAAATTTCAAGGATATTTGCATCAAAACAGAAGCAACTAGAGCGTTAACAATTTATTTCTATTTTTAGCTCCTGTGAATTAGTTTTTCATCCATGTCGACCCATATTCAAAATCATTCGAGCAATTACCTAGACAAGCATCCTGACCAAGTTTGACGACAATTGAGACAAAAATGTGACCACTTGAGTGTGTTAACAAGGTTTTTTTCTCATATTTAGGCGGTGTTACCTAGTTTTTAACCCAAGATGACCCATATTTTAACTTGACCTAGAAATCATCAACACAAGCTTTCAGACCAATTTTCAGGATATTTGGATCAAAACAGTAGCCATTAGAGTATTAACAACACTTTTTATGTTTAGCTCCTGTTACCTAGTTGTTCGTCCGATATTACCCATTTTCAAACTCATTCGAGCAATTACCTCGACAAGCATCCTGACGAAGTTTGATGATGATTGAGGCAAAATAGTGACCACTAAAGTGTTAACAAGTTTTTTTTCCAAAATTGGGCGTTGTGACCTAGTTTTTGACCCCAGGTGACCCATATTCAAGACCAATTTCCAGAATATTTGAATCAAAACAGTAGCAACTAGAGTGTCAACAATTTTTTTCTATCTTTAGCTCCTCTGACCTAGTTTTTCATCCAGGTTGACCCAAGTTCAAAATCATTCGAGAAATCATCAACACAAACCTTCAGAGCAATTTCCAGGAAATTTTGGATCCAAACAGTAGCCACTAGAGTGTTAACAATACTTTTCTACTTTTAGCTCCTAGTCTTTCATCCGCGATGACCCGTGTTCGAACTTATTCGAGCAATTACGTAAACAAGCATCCTGACAAAAGTTTGATGATGATTGAGGCAAAACAGTGACCACAAGAGTGTTAACGAACACATGTGAACGGATGATAGACGACGAATGACTGACCACAGACATTCAAATATCCTTAAAGCTCACCCTGAGCTAGCACAGGTAAGCTAAAAACACAATTAATCTCTTTTTAACATCCCCATCTTCCTGAACCCATCTGTATGATGTCCTGAACCCATCTGTTTGATTTTCTGACACCATCAATTTTACTTTACGCCAAGTAAATAAATAAATATCCCATGGTATTTAAAGTAAAACTGAAAAAAAATCACCATGTGGTATACAAAGCAAAGCATTGCAAAAAGTAAATCATTAATAAACTAGAAAATTGGATGTTAATGCTTATCAAATTATATTACGAGAGCTTTAATTTAGAAGACAAACATACGCTGAAACCAGCATTCTTTGATGGCTATCTTCCTGCTCCAGAAGAAGAAAGGTGAAGGCAGTACAAACCAGTTGACGTAAAATTGTTTTCGACGAAAGCATGGAACATCACGTCTGTAATTGATAGGTCAATGAAAATGATATGGAAATAATGTGGAATCGTTTAGAATATTATACAACGATCTTATTAGGACGGTTCCTAAACATTTTGTAACGATTTTTTTTGTTTGTTTGCCTTGCTGTTGAAATGTTATCGGCTTTTGTCCATACCTAAAAAGCAGTTCAATAATAACATACTAGTTTCTCAAAAACAAAGAAATTTTATTTCACCCCTAGATATATAATACCACTTAAAAAATGCATCAAAACATTTAGAAATTGTTTTAGAATGCAATATGCTTGATAGTACGTGAAATGAAATTTGTAATATAAAAAACAGATCTGATTTTATGTTAATTTGTGACATTATGCTCATATTTTCATAGTCATAGTTGAGCTGAATTGACTTTATATTTCAAAAGATTGACTGTCAAAATGGTGTTTGACCAACAGTTTATATTTGAAAAAAGTTTAGGATAAAATTGTAAATCTGCCTTTAATATAAAAAGACTGCCCCACTCTTTTTATAAACTAAGCGTTATAGGTAAACTCTAATGGATATTTACAGAAAATTTGTTTGGATCTGAGCGTTATTTATTTTTTAATATGTGAACTTCACTATTAAATTAAAAGGAATTATGGCAAAATGAAAACTTATTTTGATCTTCACCCGTCCACTCGCTATATACCTGTAGAGAATTTTTAACACTTTTGAACTACATTGAAATAATACAAACACTTTAAATCCATTAGTTTCCACTTTTAATTTTTCCTTTTATTCAAAACACCCACATTCACAATTTAGTAATTCCAATTCTTTTCACATCCACTTTTGCAACCACTCTTTTTTACTATAACAACTGGCTATAACACAATTACATCAATATATATAGTAGCCAAATTTAAGCGCCAAAAGAACTTAATAATTACAAGAAAAACATGATAATCGTGAACATTTGTGAACATGTGATTTTTTCCCACCAAAATTAACAACAACAAAAAAAATACTACAAAAATCAGAGTCGTTTACGATGCTTCTGCTAAAACTTCAAATGAAAACAAAAGTTTAAACGAATGCTTATTCAGAGGACCAGTCCTACTTCATGACCTTTGTGAACTTTTGATGAGATTCCGTCTTCATCCAGTTGCAATAGTGTCTGATATTGAGAAAGCATTTCTACAGATCGGCTTACAACAGTCTGAAAGAGATGTCACAAGGTTTTTGTGGGTGAAAGATACAAAGTGTTCTACTTTGAAATCTGAGAATCTTCAAATGTACCGTTTTTGTCGTGTTCCCTTCGGGATCATATCAAGTCCGTTTTTATTGAGCGCAACAATAGAAACACATCTTGATTCTTACGGTACAAATGTAGCTGAAAAGTTAAAGAAAGATATATACGTAGATAATATTATCACCGGAGTAAATAGTGACGAAGAAGCAATTATGCTATATCAGACGTCAAAGAAGATGTTTTCTGATGCAGCTATGAATTTACGAGAGTGGCTAACTAATAGTGAAAACGTCAACAATGTTATTCCGATAACTGACAGAGCTGAAATGAAAGAAATGCAAGTTCTAGGTCACATATGGGACTATAAAACAGATACGATATATTTAAAACAAAGCAAAATTTCGGATGACAGTTTACCACTCACTAAGCGAAACATATTGAAGAGAGTCGCTTCTGTGTTTGACCCTATGGGCTTATTCTCTCCTGTTGTACTTTGTGGAAAGATATTGTAATGCCTTAGGGTCAGGGTAACAGAATCTTACCTTATTTACTTGTATTAGCAGTAAACTTGACTTGTTCAATGATAATGATGTGTGATATATTCGAACCAATCTTTCCCATTTTCTCTGATTGTTGATAGCAACGAAACATAAAATTGTACACATACGTGTAGATCAACATAGTTTAAACAACCTATCACGTATAATACAGCTTCATGCTCGTTTAACTTTAATCCGAACGTGTTCTGTTCTTATCCGGCATATCCGGTAACTGTTCCTCACACAGATGTCCTGATTTTAGCATGTAAGTCTTTGTGAATTGTTATTTATTGTATGTAATTATTCCAGACACTTTAATTGTTTGATTTAAATAACTGTCAGCACTTTAATCCTTCTGAATATTGCACAATTTACGATTATTTGTACTAAATTACCACGTTTCCTGCAAGGAAGTAGCCATTTGTAGATATGCATTTTGGGAGTGTTTACATGGCAACCGTTAGCAGCCGATATCGTTGTCGTCTACAAAAATGTTTAAACGCAAGAAATTGAATATAATGGTACTGATTTTACTGTAATTTAATGCTTTATCTTTCTTTTTGTTTCATAGCAAAGTTTTTGATGTAAAAGTGGCCCAGTGACCGATTTTCTGTAGCTTGATCAATGTGACCAAATAGTTTGGTCACTGTGACCAGACGAAAATGGTCACTGACCATTTCTTTTTGGTAAATAACCAAGTTGACCTGTTTTGACCATTTTTGTTGGTCAATTTTCTAGATTTAGTATAAAAGTGCCGATTTTTGGTAATCTTGGTCAGAATCTGCTTGGAACTTGTAACTTAAGCCTGTTTTGCTTGTCATCAGATGCTAACATGGAAAAAGCTCTTTACACTATTAATGTAAGCAACATTAACTATTTTTAGAGGATTTTTATATACAGATCTACATTTTAAAAGTTTAGAAGCACTTTTTATTTAGAGGAAGCTCGCTTTAATAATTAACAGAACTGTTCCAAGCCTTATATTTACTGCTCTGAGATGTGCATATTTTTGGGACTTTTATGAATGAGACTACTTTGATTATTAGTCTAAGCTAAACAAGCTGAGATAATGATAAGTCTTATGTTGAATTTGAGATACATTTAAGCACACTTGTGAATTGCTAGAGTTCTGAAAGCTGATACATATATGCTATATGTTTGATGTGTGACATGATTATTTGCTGATAATTATATGATGAACTGTGCTGAAATTATTATTTATTAAACTTATTAACTGTTTAATAAAGCGTTTATTGTGTGTTGAATAACTGGAAAAGAGTATTATTATTTGTCGAGCCGTCCAATCAAGGTATATAAGCTGGAAAAGAGTATTACTTTATGTCAAGCCATCCCAACAAGGTATTTAATAGAATTTAAGCCATCAAGAGGCCCTGCGTAACCCCTAGGGTTTACTTCAGTTTGCGCACTAAATAAGCCACCCTGACAGGCCTTCCCCTAGCGCGCAACAATTTTTGGTGTCAGAAGTGGGATCCTGTTATACAAGTTTTGAAATTTAACCGGGATCCTGAGATACGAACCAAGAGCCATGGAAAATCAGAGCGAACATGAAGTGAGAGCAGTTGACAGTCAAGGCGAAATCTTCTTTCAACTCGCAGAGAATGATGAAGATACTGATACGGCATATAACCAAAATAATGAAACAGATGGTGAAGGAGTGGCTGATGAATCATTTCATACAATTGACCGAGCAGATACAAGGGTTTACTCATCACCAGATAATGAAAACAGAGAGCAAAGAGCCATTGAACAGGTGAACAGTATGATGAGAGATGTTACTGGGGTACTTAAAGATGTGGTCCTTGAGATTAAAAATTTGAGCCAGAGACAGAATATACCAAGAGACTTGCCATCAGAACCTCGCAGAACAGCAATCGATAGTAATACCGATCGACGCTATAGATATGCTCAAGACTTTCATTTTGTTGATCAAAATGACAATAACAGATATGAAGCCTACACGGTTGAGGACCAGTACAATGAAATAGGTGATAGCGGACCATTTAACAATGATGAAAGAAGTGATCAACCAAGACATAGGTATAGGAGGAGATTTATACCCCAAGCAATGCAGCCAAGAAGTCGAGTGCCAAGATATGCAGATGTAAAGATTCCACCTTTTACAGGCAAGGAAGACTGGACTGTCTGGTCATCAAAGTTTGAGGCAATGGCCTATAGATATGGTTGGAGTGAAGAAGATAAACTGGACAACCTAATTCCAAGGATAGAAGGACAAGCAGCTGAATTTGTCTTCTCCCAGTTACCAACTGAAATCCTGAATGATTATTATAATTTGAAGTCAGAGTTAACAAGGCGGTATAGGGTTATTGAGACAAGTCGATCATTTGCAGCCAAATTCACTAGAAGAAATCAAAGACATGGCGAGACCGCAGAAGAATATGCAGCAGATCTAAAGCGTCTTTATGGGAAAGCGTACGGTCACAGGGACAGACGCATTCGTGATGAAGATTTAGTGAGAAAATTCTTAGATGGACTTCTTGATCAAGACACTAAATTTGAAGTTGAATATCATAAAGAACCGAAAGACATAGACGAAGCAGTTTACCATGTCGTAAATCTAATTCAGACTAAAGGTGGCAGTAGGCATGATAGACAAGGTAGGCACAGTGCGAGACGGGCTTATGAAAATCAGAGGAAGATTCAAGAGATAGGTCAAATGAAAGGTCTAACTACATTGGAAGCAGTATTAACAGAATACCGGAACAATGTGAAAAGTCAGCGAAAGGTCATGAAAGTACCGAAAAGTTAGACGCGATGAGCCAAGAAGATTTATTGCGTAAATTACTTAAAAGAGTTGAGAAGCTCGAGGAGGACAAGAGCAATGGTAACCGTGAAAGGAAAAGTTTGAAAGAAATAGAATGTTTCAATTGTCACGAGAAAGGTCACTATGCTAGAGCATGCCCAAACAGAGGATATCGATACAATAATAGAGAAGCTATTAAGGTACAACGACGAAATGACAAGGGTCAGTCTTTAAACTTCAAGGGACCAGCCCTTGTGCCCAAAGGGAGGTCCAATTAAAGGGGGATGATTTTTTAGAGAAGGGCAAATTTAAGGCAGATTTAAGCAATAATTTAAAGGGAGTTAATTTTGAAGAAAACAATTTAAAGGGGGAGGTGGTAGAAAATAAAGATTTTTGTAGTGGTGTGTTTGTTGAAGGTAAAGTAGAGAATGAACCGGTTATATTTACGGCTGATACAGGAGCTACTAGGACCATTTTGTCTTATAGGGTGTACCAAAAGATTAAAGAAGGTGAGAGGCCAACTTTAATGGGGTCTGCTGGGTTATGCGGCGCCGGGGGTACAAAGATAAGAGAATGGGGCTTAGGTATGTTCAGCCTGACAATAGGAAAGGTTCAAATGAGAAGAGAGTTAGTTGTAGCTGACATTGAAGATGATGTTCTGCTAGGGTGCGATATTTTGGCAGATGGTAATTTTGGCCCAGTTGACATTCTACTTAGTAAGAAAGTGATTGTACTGGAGGGAGAAGAAATACCATGCATGCAGAAAATTGATCAGAGAAGCACCAGAAAAGTAGTTATAGCAGATGATATCATAGTGCCAGCAAAATCTGAGGCTATTGTAGATGTTTATGTAGAGAGAACTGAAGATGATGACCTTGATGAACATGCTGACTACATAATAGAAGGGACCGATGAATTTAAACAGCGATATCAATTGGCTATGGCAGCTACACTAGTCAACATCAATAAAACTACCACAAACAAAATTAGAGTTTTGAATCCCAATTCTACAGAAAAACATTTAAGACAAAATGCATTGGTAGGTAGAGCTGAGAAAATTGAGGCCATTACAAAAGTTATAACAGCGAAAGAGCATGCAGACGAGGAAGACAATGTCAACCAAGTGAGACGAGTTCAGACCGAAGAAACAAGTACAGTCAAACCTGACCTTCCATTTGAACTTGCGAAAAGTAACGAGATTCCTTTTCATCTACAGGACTTGTTCGAAAAGTCTGTTCATGATAAATCAGAATATGAAAAACAAGTCATTGCAGGATTGCTTGTTAAATATGATGAGGTATTTTCGAAGCATGAATGGGATTTAGGATTAACAAATCTTGCTGAGCATTCTATCAATACAGGCGATGCAGCCCCCATAAAACAAAGACCTAGGCGCGTGCCACTCGCCTATGCTGAAGCAGAAAAAAGGGCTATTGAAGATCTTCTTCAAAAAGGTGTAATAAGAAAAAGTACTTCGCCATGGGCATCACCAGTGGTATTGGTCAAGAAAAAGTCAGGAGCCATTCGCCCATGTGTGGATTACAGACGTGTCAATGCACTTGTAAAGCCTGACGGATTTCCTTTGCCGAGGGTACAGGATTGTTTAGACGCTGTTGCCGGATCTAAATTTTATAGTGGTTTTGACCTAACAAGTGGGTACTTCCAGATTCCTTTGAAAAGTGAAGATATCCCGAAGAGCGCATTCTGCTGTAAATTCGGTCATTACGAGATGACGAGGATGCCGTTTGGTTTGAACAATGCCGCAGGAACGTTCCAAAGAACTATGGAACTAGCCCTTCAGGGATTACAATGGGAAACTTGTTTGGTTTACATTGACGACATCATTGTATTTGGGCGCAATTTTGAAGAACACATTGTTCGTGTATGTCAAGTACTTGATAGAGTAAAGAATGCAGGTCTCAAGCTTAAACCTGAAAAGTGTTCTTTGTTACAAACCGAAGTTGTGTTTTTGGGACATATTGTATCTGGGGAGGGGGTTCGTCCAGACCCAAATAATGTGTCCAAAATCGTCAATTGGCCTCAACCGAAAAATGCGAAACAAGTTAAGCAATTTGTTGCAACCGGGTCCTATTATAGACGGTTTATAAGAAATTTCTCAAAAATAGCAAAGCCTTTGACAGAATTAACAAAAATAGGAAAAGAATTTGTCTGGGATGGGAGGTGTGAGGAAGCATTTCAGGTACTGAAAAGCAGCCTTATAAGCCCTGAGGTAATGGGGTATCCCCTCAATAATGGCGGCGAATTTCAATTAGATGTTGACGCGTCGGGAATAGGTATAGGTGCGGTCCTAAGCCAGATGCAGCATGAGCGCGAGCGAGTTATAGCCTATGCTAGCAGAGGTCTAAACAGAGCTGAGCAAAATTACTGCGTGACCGAAAAAGAATTGCTTGCCGTTGTTTATTTCACGCAGTATTTCCGCCAATATTTACTAGGTAGAAGGTTCAAGATTCATACCGACCACCAGGCACTAGTCTGGCTTTTCCGACTGAAAGAACCTAATGGTAAGATAGCGCGCTGGATCGAAATTTTGGCAGAATATGATTTCGCGATTGAGTATCGACCGGGTAAAAAGCAAAGTCACTGCGATGCGTTGTCTAGGTGCGTAACTCCGCGTGATTGTACCTGTGCCGAAGTAGATATGTCTGAACCCTTGAAGTGTGGACCATGCCGTAAGTGCAAGAGAAGAGCTGAAATAATGAGCTTAGACGTACAAGAGAACATCATTTCTTGCTATGATAATGAAGAGCTTCGGCCCACAACTATCACCAGTGCAGTAAAAGTGGTAACAGCTAGTGATTCTCAACAACCATGTTCATCACAGGGTACAACCGTTCATTCTGATGTTCGAACGAACGCCAAATGTTGGCTTGGAGGTTATAATGCAGAGTCGATAAGCAGTATACAGCGCAATGATCCAGATATAGGCTTCTTGATGAGTGCTTTATTAAAAGAAGAAAGGAAACCATCTGTGCCAGAAATGTTAGGTAAAAGTGCCACCGCAAGACATTATTGGATTATATGGTGTTCGTTATTCATACGCGAAGGAATACTGTGTAAGAGGTTCAAGAAAGAAAACAACACTGGCGAGTTTACACAGATGATTGTTCCTCGAAGCCTCCGTCAAGAAGTACTTAAGACATCGCACAGTTCGTTAATTGCAGGTCACTTTGGAGTGAAGAGAACAAAAGCAAGAATCCTTCAAAGCTTTTACTGGTACAACATGGCGGAAGATGTGAAGTTATTTGTGCAGAGCTGCAATGTATGCGAAAGTGATAAGGGACCTCAAAAGACTCCGAAAGCGCCAATGAAGTCAATTGTAACCGGAAATCCATGGGATGTTTTAGCGATAGACTTCACCGGACCATTTCCTGTCACACCAAGGGGCAATCGGTACATTTTAGTATTAACAGATTTGTTCTCCAAATATACAGAAGTTATTGCAGTACCTAATCAGACGGCTGAAGAATGTGCGACAAGAGTGTTAAATGATTTTATTGCACGTTGGGGGACACCACTCTCTATTCATACAGACCAAGGTGCGTCTTTCGAAAGTAAACTGTTCAAAGACCTATGTGCTATGCTAGAAGTAAAGAAAACTAGGACAAGTGCGAGACACCCCCAGTCCAATGGCCAGGTGGAGCGTCTGAATAAAACGCTGATAAAAATGGTAAGAGCCTATCTGGTCGGGGAACAAGATGAATGGGACAACAATTTAGGCTGTTTAGCAGGGGCCTACAGGTCTACTCCAAATGAATCAACACGCCTTACGCCAAATCTTCTTGCGATTGGAAGAGAAATAAGATTGCCAGCTGACCTCATTTTCGGACACCAAGACCATGTGACTCAAGAAGTGCCGATATACGAAAAGTATGTACAAGACATGAAAGACAATATGCACAGAGCGCACGAAGTAGCCCGAAGATATCTAGAGACAAGTGCCAGAAGAAGTAAACAGTTGTACGATGTAAAACAGAATTTTCATCAATACCAGATCGGAGATGCTGTATGGTGTTTAAATGAGACTAGAAAAGTTGGAATCATGCCTAAACTTCAAAAGGCGTTTAATGGTCCATATTTAATCAAGAAGAAGCAATCAGATTTATCATTTATTATTCAACTTGACAAGAGTGGCCGAGAAAGATTAGTTCACCATGACAAATTAAAGCCCTACAGAGGAGAAAGCATACCAAAGTGGATATTGAAGTCTAAAGCCAAAATGTTAAGAAAACAAAACATGTAAAATACATGATGAAGAAAATTTATGGAGAATCATGTGTGATTTTGATGAATTTTGTTGAATTTGTATACATGAACAGTGTTAACTTTGAAATCTAAAAATGTTTGTTAAATGTGTTAAAATGACAATGTGAAATTACATTTAATGTGTTTACAAATGACTTTGTGAAATGTTTGAACAATAAAGCCTTGTGAAAACTGTAGAATAATTTTAGTGTAACATTTGTGATAATAGGAAAACAATTAAAATTGACAGAACTCTAGTAAAACACAAACTGTATTTTGATACAAACCGAAAGTTATGAAACTATAACTTATTGATGTGATATTTATGTTTAAGAAAATGAACATTAAGTAAACATTTAAGAAAAAATATATTTGTGATTAAGTTGCACATAGAAGAGCGTTTACGGTAAGGTGCACATAAAAGAGGGTTTACGGTAAAATGACAGAAATTAAGCAGGGAACAGTTTAACCTGAGATGAACATTTAAGTCAATAATCTGGATCTTTATTCACTACTACAAGATGGAAATTGAGATGATCAAGTAATTTACAAACATATGCAGACATGTTGTGACATTTATGTTTATGATATCATTCTGATATTTCAGGCTGGTGGTAACAAGGGCACATACAAAGGCAGGGCATACCAGTGCAGGAAGTGTTCGAAGGTGGATCGAAAGGGGCGTACCATTGCCCATATTTTAAAGCACCATGTGCCATTTGATCAAGTTCCCTACTCTTGTTCATTGTGTAACTTTAGATGCCAAGATAAAGAAACATTGGTAAAACATATCAACTCATACAAAAGACATAAAGATGAAGTACTGAAAGCTGGAGGGAAGGTTGACCATTCAAAGGTACTGAATAGATCTGTAAATCCAAAGTATATTTCTGAAAATGACATGGTCTTATTAAATAAAGTTGATTCAAGTGAACGTTTTGGCAGGCAGGAAGACCCTTTGGAAGACCTTGATGGTATTTTTGAGGAGGATGAAGAAGAATCCAACCCGTTGTTATTGCCAGATTGGGCCAAGGAGGGCATATCCTTAACTAACACTGATCCACAGGTAACTCCATCCAAATCTTTGTGTCCAAATAATGGTGTGCCAGCTAATTATGTAAACAAAAGTGTCCTAAACACTCCAGAACTTATCCTGCCTGTAACACCAAGTGTGAGAATGTCAACTAAGGTAAATCTAGGCACATCAGCTAACATTTCACATACAAATTCGCAATTTAATACAATAGCTTTTGAAGATTTATATGGAGCTCCAAGGACAACATCAACACTGGGTCAATTCCGTCCAAGGACAACATCAACATCCACACTTAGTCAATTTCGTCCATTGGCATCACACCCTATTTCTGCTGGAGCTACTCCAGTGCAAGACGAAAGACCTACAACACCACTTGAAGATATCCTGCCAGGTCTGATTAGTATTGCTGAAGACACTGACCCTCTTATGGTAGAAATTCAAAGTGAACAAAATACAGGGAAGAGAGGTAACATTGAATTAAATGAGCAGCATGCCAACAAGAGGTCAAGGACAGCGTCACCTGTGCACCACTGTCCTGTCAATGATTTTAGTGGTATAGTTACAGCCTTTCAGAAAGCCACTAGCAGTATTGTAGAAGCCATAGATAGGAACAGTCGCGCTATAAGGTGTCAGGAGCAGACACTATCTAAGGTTGTGTCTAGTTTGAATCGAATTGAACGTTCTTTGGAAAGACGAAATGAAATCAGAAGGTCTCCAGCACGTGATTCAACCAGGCATGAGCATGAAAGAGAAAAGGAAAATAAAAGACCAGTATTGAAGAGTACCGTAAGCAAATTAAACAAAAAATAAATATCATGAACTGACTATTAAACGAATATTCAAAAAAAAGTAAACGTTATCTGCATATTCCAATTTTGGAACTGAACTCTAGTCAATGAAATATATTATTTGTGAATTAACTTTGAGACATGAAGAAAAATTGTGAAAATGGACAGAAATGTATGAATATTATAATGAACCATAGTGTAAAATACTGAACTGTGAATTTGTTGTGTGAATATAACAATTAGATGTGAAATTTGGTGAATATAACAATGAACTGTGTAATATGTGAATGTGAATATATTAATGAACTGTGAATTGTGAATAATAGATTAGAACTGTGAAACTTGAACTATAGACTGAGAAATGTTGTGCGAATATAATAGTGAATTGTGAATTATAGACTGAGAAGTACTGTTGTTGCGTGAATATGATAATTGACTTATAGACTGAGAAACATTGGATAAATATTTTAATTGATGTTGAAATGTTATTATGATGAACTTTGGTGAAGATATGAACTTTCAAATGTTTTATTAAGGTGAAGAAGACTGAAATTTTATTAAGGCTTTATAAGCTTTCACCTATGATTAATCGTTTTAACTTTGTTATTGTTTTAACTTTAACTGATACCTTCAAAAGGTTGAGTATTTTTACAATTGTTGAATTTTTAAATGTTAAATTTAATGTTACTATATTGTTGCAATGGGATCCTGATGTTAATTTTAATATAAATAGGCAATCGGAGTTTTGCCTAAAAAAAGGAGGGAGTAATGTAATGCCTTAGGGTCAGGGTAACAGAATCTTACCTTATTTACTTGTATTAGCAGTAAACTTGACTTGTTCAATGATAATGATGTGAGCTGTATTCGAACCAATCTTTCCCATTTTCTTTATTGTTGATAGTAACGAAACATAAAATTGTACACATACGTGTAGATCAACATAGTTTAAACAACCTATCACGTATAATACAGCTTCATGCTCGTTTAACTTTAATCCGAACGTGTTCTGTTCTTATCCGGCATATCCGGTAACTGTTCCTCACACAGATGTCCTGATTTTAGCATGTAAGTCTTTGTGAATTGTTATTTATTGTATGTAATTATTCCAGACACTTTTATTGTTTGATTTAAATAACTGTCAGCACTTTAATCCTTCTGAATATTGCACAATTTACGATTATTTGTACTAAATTACCACGTTTCCTGCAAGGAAGTAGCCATTTGTAGATATGCATTATGGGAGTGTTTACATGGCAACCGTTAGCAGCCGATATCGTTGTCGTCTACAAAAATGTTTAAACGCAAGAAAAGTGCGAAATTGAATCTAATGGTACTGATTTTACTGTAATTTAATGCTTTATCTTTCTTTTTGTTTCATAGCAAAGTTTTTGATGTAAAAGTGGCCCAGTGACCAATTTTCTGTAGCTTGATCAATGTGACCAAATATTTTGGTCACTGTGACCAGACGAAAATGGTCACTGACCATTTCTTTTTGGTAAATAACCAAGTTGACCTGTTTTGACCATTTTTGTTGGTCAATTTTCTAGATTTAGTATAAAAGGGCCGATTTTTGGTAATCTTGGTCAGAATCTGCTTGGAAATTGTACCTTAAGCCTGTTTTGCTTGTCATCAGATGCTAACATGGAAAAAGCTCTTTACACTATTAATGTAAGCAACATTAACTATTTTTAGAGGATTTTTATATACAGATCTACATTTTAAAAGTTTAGAAGTACTTTTTATTTAGAGGAAGCTCGCTTTAAGAATTAACAGAACTGTTTCAAGCTTTATATTTACTGCTCTGAGATGTGCATATTTTTGGGACTTTTATGAATGAGACTACTTTGATTATTAGTCTAAGCTAAACAAGCTGAGATAATGATAAGTCTTATGTTGAATTTGAGATACATTTAAGCACACTTGTGAATTGCTAGAGTTCTGAAAGCTGATACATATATGCTATATGTTTGATGTGTGACATGATTATTTGCTGATAATTATATGATGAACTGTGCTGAAATTATTATTTATTAAACTTATTAACTGTTTAATAAAGCGTTTATTGTGTGTTGAATAACTGGAAAAGAGTATCATTAGTTGTCGAGCCGTCCAATCAAGGTATATAAGCTGGAAAAGAGTATTACTTTATGTCAAGCCATCCCAACAAGGTATTTAATAGAATTTAAGCCATCAAGAGGCCCTGCGTAACCCCTAGGGTTTACTTCAGTTTGCGCACTAAATAAGCCACCCTAACAGGCCTTCCCCTAGCGCGCAACAATATTACTTCAGGAATTGTGGAGCAGAGGACTTGATTGGGATGACGTGGTAAATGATGAGCAAATAAGACAGAGATGGTTATCAATTTCTCAAGACCTGTTAGATATAACGGAACACAAGTTACCTAGAAACGTAAAGACCAATGTCAAAGTCAAAACATTTAATCTATTATGTTTTTGTGATGCTTCCACAAAATCATATGCAACATCAATTTACTTACACCAAGAAGAAAAAGAGTTGTCTAAAACAGATCTGATATTTGCAAAAACCCGCCTTGCTCCGGTCAAAGTAATGACTGTACCAAAATTAGAATTGATGGCTGTCTTAGTCGGGGTAAGATGTTTGAGGTTCGTGAAAGAACAACTTCAGCTAAACATTGAGAATATGTTTTTGTGGACCGACTCTGAAATTGTAATACACTGGATAAACAGTGTCAAAGATTTGCCGACTTTTGTTAAAAACAGAGTAAATGAGATTAAAGGTTACACAAATATAAAAATCGGTTATGTCAACACAAAGGAGAATCCTGCAGATGTTGCAACGAGAGGAATAACAACAAGACAATTAAGAGAAAATCTTCTCTGGTGGAATGGTCCGACTTGGGTAAAAGACAAATTAAAAACTTGGCCAATTAAATCCGAAACAAATATGAATACTTCAGTTGCTCCGGTGAAAGAAGTTAAAGATCAAACAGAAGAAGAGTTAAGTGTTAAAGTAGTAGAGTGTGTTTATACAGAGCCAGTTCCTCCTTTCGGAATGGATTATAAAAGATATTCTTCTGTTACCATGCTGTTTCGTGTTACAGCTTTAGTTCAGCGTTTTATCAAAAAACTAAAAAGGATAGAATGCGAAAATGATCACATAATCAATGAAGAACTTCAAGAAGCTGAAACAAGATGGATAAAATTTGTTCAACGAAAACACTACATGAAAGACTTTGTTGCAGTAGAAAGTAAAAGGCCAAGTGCGTTACAGAAACAGTTAGGCTTATACATTGATGATAAGGGAGTTATGCGTTGTATTGGACGACTCGATAACTCCGATTTACTGCAAGGAGCTAGACGACCAATACTACTACCAAAGTCCGATAGATTGACGGAGCTCATAATAGAAAAAGCACATAAAGAATGCATGCATTTTGGCGTTTCTCATACATTGGCTAAAACTCGTCAGAAGTACTGGATTACGCATGGAAGATCTATTGTTAAATCGACATTGCGTAAGTGTGCAATCTGCAAGAAACACGAAGGTGGTCCATATAAAATGCCTCCTATGGCTCCATTACCACCATCTCGAGTTCAAGTGTCACCAGCTTTTTCGAGAATAGGATTTTATTATTTAGGACCTCTAAATATCAAATACAATGAAGAACTGAAAAAATTATGGATTTGCATATTTTCATGTATGATAACAAGAGCAATTCATTTGGAAACTGTTCAAGATATGACCTCAGAAGAGTTTTTGTTAGCATTTAAACGTTTTATTGCTCAACGAGGTACTCCCTGTGAAGTTGTAAGTGACAATGCTACACAGTTTAAATTAGCGAGTAAAGTGATTCATGAAGCCTGGAATAATATTACCAAGTGTGAAGATGTACAATCTTATGTTTCATCTTTAGGTATAAATTGGCATTTCATTGTAGAGTTAGCTCCCTGGATGGGAGGGTTTTACGAACGCCTCGTTGGTCTAGTCAAGCGTGCTCTCCGTAAATCGTTAGGTCGAAGACTGCTAACTTTAATACAGATACAAACCCTCGTCAAAGAAATAGAAGCAACTGTAAATTCTAGACCGTTAGTATACGTGGAAAATGATTTAGACTCAAATATAACAATTTCTCCTAGTCATTTCCTAACAATAAATCCAAAAACAGGAGTTCCAGAAAATATCATTGACATAAACGATGAGAATTATGAACAACGTGAAAGTTCAAGCGAACGTTTACTAAAGTTATGGAAAAAGGGACAGAAAACTTTAGATGACTTTTGGAAAATATGGCGAGATGAATATTTAGTCAGTCTTCGTGAAAGAAGCCAAACAACACTCAAAGCTGGGAGAGTTATGTCGAAATCTTCGCCAAAAGTTGGAGATGTTGTTCAAATTAAGGACACTGTACCTCAGGGCAGCTGGAAAGTTGGTCGAATTGTTCAGTTAGTTACAAGTCGCGATGGTAATATAAGGTCTGCTAAAATTATATTACCCTCAAAAATAGTAATTGGAAGACCATTAAATTTACTATATCCTCTAGAAAAAAGTGATAAACTACCCATGACTTTCTCGTGCAAAATAGAGCGTGGTTTGAAATTGGTCATTTCATTCAGTTTTGTTGAAACGTAAAGATGGGAAAATTTCAGTGTAATTTGTGTGACAAGTCTTATAAGTATAATCGTAATCTTAAAAGACATAAAGATGAGAAACACAGTTCGCAGCTATTACATTATCAATGTGTAATGGATAAATGCAAAGCGAAGTTTATCCGTAGAGGATATCTATTTGACCATCTTAACAAGGTACATAAAATTGAAAAATATAAAGCAAGAATAATTGCAATTGAAGCCAAGAGAGGAGATAAAAGCGATGCTACTTATTATTCTGATGTCAGTGATGATGATACAATAATGGATTTATTAGCTGAAGAGGAAGAAATGGATTTATTAGAAATTGACATAATAGATGATATTTACGATAATGAATGTGGAAATGGTGATATTGAAAATAAAATGACAGATTTAAGCTCTACAAACGATAAGAATAGTGTTGAAGAACCGGAAGAAAGAGAGAATTATGTTGACTTTGATTCAAATGTTCAAACCAACGAAAGCAATGCAAACGACAAGATAGATTATGATGATAGTGTTTCTATTCCTGATGGTAATTGTTGTGCTGTGACACCATCTGATCATGATAACCAATACTTCAGTGACATATCTAATGATGAGTCAGATGATATCATTTTTACTGGCACGAGTATTGATTACAGTAAATTAGCCGTAAGTCATATTGATGAAGACATCCATTATGTGACAGATCATGCTGCTATATATTTCGAAAAGAAATATACCTACAGGGGTGACGTATTAATCCATTCGGAGGAATATTGTACTACAGATAGATGGGTTACAACTTCAAAGTGAAAGTAAACATTATTGCTGTTTTATGAACGTTCTGGCCGGAGTGTCGCTAATATCTAGCGATGTTCTTTTGTTAAATTTAGTTTATCACCTTTCATAAGTTTAGCGCGAATCTAACATGTTTATTTTATGTAACTTTCTATAAGTTCTCATATTTCACGTGTTTTTTATTGAGTATTTCTGATTATGTAATATCATCTATAAAACCGTAACTCCGTTTTGCTGAGTATTTAATTCTGGTGGGAAAAAATCACATGTTCACAAATTGAAATTAACACCTTTGAACTACATTGAAATAATACAAACACTTTAAATCCATTAGTTTTCACTTTTACTTTTTCCTTTTATTCAAAACACCCACATTCACAATTTAGTAATTCCAATTCTTTTCACATCCACTTTTGCAACCACTCTTTTTTACTATAACAACTGGCTATAACACAATTACATCAACATATATAGTAGCCAAATTTAAGCGCCAAAAGAACTTAATAATTACAAGAAAAACATGATAATCGTGAACATTTGTGAACATGTGATTTTTTCCCACCAAAATTAAATACGGAGCAAAACGGAGTTAAGGTTTTATAGATGATATTACATAAGCAGAAATACTCAATAAAAAACACGTGAAATATGAGAACTTATAGTAAGTTACATGAAATAAACATGTTAGATTCGCGCTAAACTTATGAAAGGTGATAAACTAAATTTAACAAAAGAACATCGCTAGATAGTAGCGACAATACCCTTGGATGGGCATAATGTCACTTTAATGTAAAAATCATTATTATAATTGTCGTGCAGCAAAATTGAACTCGTTTCAGATGTTCTATTTGACAGAATCTGTTTATAGACAACGATGTGATATGTAAAGATAGTTATAAACCGCCGCTCTGTCATTATCTTTTACTTCATCGTAAAGCTTCAATTACTCTGTGCACGCAATGACCCATCGTTAGCTGTAGAACACATTGCAACTGCACTTTCGTATAATCTAGCAGTGCAAAAAAGCAACAGGAATGGTAAGTCGTTGCTTGTTTCTTCATATGTTATCCTAACACTTATTGTCTTCAATTTTTTACAAAGTAATAATTTTATGTAAACAACTACCTAACGCTTTTAATAATCTAAGCTTTATTACAAACAAATAGACTATTTTGCAGGTATAATGAAGGTAATTCAAACTTACAAATACTAAAATGAGTTTAAACAGCTATAATATAAAATAAACCTGAACAACAGCAGGTAAGTTTGTACCTAAATTGCGTGGTATATTCAACAGCACCGAACGCATAATTCATACAGACAGATAATGTGCATGTCTTCACACCTTCATACTATATGCACCTGTTAATTTTATAAATATCAAGTGCTTGAACTTCCTTTCAAATGAATGAACTAAATTTATTTTCAAATGTGTATGGGTAATAACATTGTTAGCGAGTGACATATACAATATTAGATGGTAAGTTGCTATAATTATTTTTTCAAACGTAGCAAAAAATATTGGTTTAGGAAAATATGTTTATATCTCTATCAAAACAGAATTAAAATTTCATCCTTAAGCTTCCCGTATTAACCTTTTTTTATTTGTACTTGAACATGTACCACTCTTTGTTTATAGCTATAAATGTGTTGTAACATTTATGCCAATGAAATGTTAATGTTGACTCATATTCGCAGTTAAAAATAATTGAGTTAAACAGTAATCAAATGAAAAAAAACATTATGGCAGCTGTTTTGTAAATAGTTGATATTACCTTTAAAATGGCCTGATTATTTAACAAAAGGGCAGTCGCTATCATAATAGAAAAAAAACAATATTCCATTTAGTATTTTTTATGAATCTTGTAAGAAAGCTCGATCACATGCCTCACTTGGGCGCCGGGTAAATGTATTAAATATTTTGCTATTCCAGAGTGTGACATTCGTGACAATTTCTGCTCTTTAAGAATTGTTTTTTATATTCTGGAGTAAGTCGGGTCATCTAATATGACTTGAAGCAATTGTAGAGCTTTTGAACTCAGCATGAAT
The DNA here is from genome assembly GCF_026571515.1 of Ruditapes philippinarum. NCBI lineage: Eukaryota > Metazoa > Mollusca > Bivalvia > Venerida > Veneridae > Ruditapes > Ruditapes philippinarum. The sequence goes on from NW_026866630.1 coordinate 88,265, forward strand.
TCAAATTGCGCATAAAACATTGAAAGATTCAAGAAGTGATGAAACAGTTGTATATTTAATTATCCATAGTTATTGCGAGATAATCCAATTAAAGAGAAAAAAATCAACATCGTTATTTGAAACATTCAATCGAAAAAAAAATATGATTGAAATATGACTTATTTAAAGTCTCTATAATGTTATTGTTATTCAACATAAACTGTCACTTACTTGTGTAACGCAATAAAGGTGTCTTATAAGTCAGAAATGTTGGCCCTTTCAATAGGGGTGACACTATCATTAACAAACCTTCACCTTTTTTAAAAGGACATAACAAAATTCTATGATCAAACGCCAAATATTTTATGCAAGAATAGTGCTAATGCACAGCATTTAATTATGGAAATGTCTCCGAACATTTTTAATCACTAAAAGTAATTGTGACTGATCAAAAACATTTAAATTCATTAGCATTTAAAAAACAAAGTTTAATCAGAAAGCCATGTGAAGAGAAATAGAGTAGGTAAAGGTGCTGAATATATGACCGATTTTAAATCATTTTTTTAGACTGTCACAGTTGTCAGGGGTGTGTTTTGTTCTATATTGAGTACAATATGTTATTAGAAACGTCAGGGTGACAAAGCTCATTTTTTTTGATGACCCACAATTTAAGATGGAAACGTTACCCAAAAGATCTTAAAAAGATATATGACCAGTATTTTATCCATGGTCCTCTGCTATTTATTATTTTTAAACTGACTTCATTTTTTTTTTTAAAAAGCAATTGTATGTAAACTTTATAATAAGAAACCGTCTGCATTTATGTTTAGGCACGAACGGGCACCTAAACAGAAACATCGGCGTTACGTATGCTAGTTAAAATATAACGAAAAACTTAGTTCAATTGACTGGTCATTCATTGACAACAATCAAAACCCAGATAATATTGCAGATTGTATCGCCCAAAACATTCTTAACGCAGCATCTGAAAGCATCCCAAACAGAATAGTAACTATCCGGCCAAATGACGTACCTTGGATAAATAATGATGTCAAAAAACAAATAAGAAAACGTAGAAAACTTCATCAAAGAGCTAAATTACTTAATAATGAAAATGCCTGGGCTAACTTTCGAAAAAATTAGGAATGAAAACCACAAAAACTTATAAAAAAAACTAAATCAGATTATCAAAAAAACTTAACTACACAGATTAATTCAGACAACATCACAGCAAAAACATGGTTTAAACTTGCAAAAAAATTAATAAATAAACAAAGTACATCAACAATACCAACACTTACAGATGGCTCAGCAATAGCGGAATCAAACAAAGAGAAAGCTGACCTTCTAAAACACCTATTTTAGCAAACAATCAACCATCGAAAACCCGCACCATCCCCTTCCACCTCTTGAAATCATTACAAACGTCCTCATTTCTGGTTGTAACAGTCACTACTCAAGACGTTAAGGACTCTATCAACTCTATGGACTCAGCTAAAGCATCTGGTCCGGACTTAATTAGCCCAAGGCTCATTAAGGAAGGTAAGGATGAACTAGCTTCACCACTTGCAAGGTTTTTCAACAAACTTCTTTTAAAATCTGTATTTCCCTCCTCCTGGAAACTTGCCAATGTTTGTCCTATTTATAAAAAGTCCGATCCTTCTAAAACATGTAACTACAGACCTATATCTCTTTAAGCTGTCTCGGAAAAGTTATGGAAAGATGCATCCATAAATACTTGTATAACCATGTCATTTCAAATAAACTATTAACACCATTTCAATCAGGATTCATTAAAGGGGATTCAACCATAAATCAGCTAACCTTTCTTTACAATGACATCAGCAAAGCCCTAGATGAAGGAAAAGAAGTTCGCGCAGTATTTTGTGATATATCAAAAGCTTTCGACAGGGTTTGGCACCAAGGACTTCTCTATAAACTTTCTTCTTTAGGCATACAAGGTTCTCTTCTTCAGTGGTTCTCATCTTATCTTGCTGACAGAAAACAAAGAGTCATCGTATCAAATACTTCTTCAACACTTTTAAATATCAATGCTGGAGTACCTCAGGGGTCCATCTTAGGCCCTCTCCTGCTTCTAATATACATTAATGACATAGTCACTGATATTGAAGCAAACATTCGACTTTTTGCTGACGACACTAGTCTCTACATCATTGTCGAAGATCCCAACTCTTCTGCTGCAATATTGAATTGCGATCTTTCAAAAATTTCTGTGTGGTCTAAAACTTGGCTCGTCTCATTTAATCCCTCAAAAACAGAACATGTCCTTTTCTCAAGAAAACGAAACAAACCCCAACACCCTTGTCTAGTCTTTGATAATGTGAACATTTCTAGTGTTAAAGAACACAAGCACCTTGGTGTCATCTTTTCTGAAAATGGTAAATGGACATCACATATAACATCAAATGTTAATAAAGCTTGGCAGAGAATTGGTATTCTTCGAAGTCTGAAATTTCTTATTTCTAGAGCGGGATTGGAGAAATTATATGTAGCCTTTATTAGACCTTTGCTTGAGTATGCCGACGTGATGTGGGGATAACTGTAGTAATGAACTAAAAAAATGATATTGAATCAGTTCAGCATGAAGCAGCAAGAATCGTCACAGGAGCTACTAAGTTTTGCAACATCAACAAAATAATTAGCGACCTCAGTTGGGATACACTCGCAGAAAGGAGAAGAAAACATCGTCTCGTACTTATGTATAAAATGAAAAATGGTCTCGCTCCTGATTATCTCTCTGGTCTGATACCAGAACATTTTAATCAACCCTACACTCTTCGCTCTAACACCGATATCCCATTAATACACTGCAACTCCCAATCATATGCTACTTCTTTTCTTCCGTATACTATTCGCCAGTGGAATTCTTTACCTGGAAATATTAGAAATGCATCCACAGTAAGTGCTTTCAAACACAAACTCAACTACAGAAATATGTCGTCTAATAAGAAAAAACACCTGTATAATTTTGGCAGTAGGAAAAACCAAGTAAACCATACACGTCTCAGACTTGGATGCAGCTCTCTTAATTTCGAATTACATAGGAGAAACTTAATCTCGTCTCCTTTGTGTACATGTGGTGCCATAGAAACTGTTTCCCACTTTCTGCTCAGTTGTCCTAAGTACCATATCATACGTCAGCAATTCTTTGACGACCTACCCTGTGCCCCAACCCTTAATAATCTTCTTTTCGGCAATGATCGCCTAAGTATGGACATCAATCAGAATCTGTTCACACTTGTCCAGAGCTTCATTGAAGCATCAAAGCGTTTCGATTCATAATTCCCGACTCAGCGTTTTAAACATCGTATTTCCATGACAAACTGTGTGACACAACTTTTTTTTTTATTGTTATTATTATTTTTATTTTCTTCTCTCTTTTTTTATTAAAAGGGAAAATGAATAAACAAAAAATCAAGTAAAACCTTCCGAAAAATTATAAATTTAGATCAATTTTGAACTTAAAAACATGCACTGATCATATAAAGTGAAATAACAAAGACGAAACTCCATCATGGAAAGGAATTAATATAAGTGTTATGCTTGTTTTCCAATCCATATATATTGTGATGTAAAAATGTTACATGCTTGTAAATATTGATGAATAAAAATATGTTTAAACTATGCTAGTTGAAAAGCTTCCTAAAAATCCAAAGCTTCTTAAAAATCCAAAGTCCTTGGCGTGATTCGAACTAAACGTGGTGGTGTGCAAGTGGTGTGAAGTCATTAACCTTTAACACTCGGTCATGAACGATAAACGTTGCCATTTTACAGTTGAAATAAAATTAAATCTAGTCTTGGAAATAGTAAAACGTCAGTAATCATTAAAAAAGAATAATAATATGTATAAGATATTATAACAAATTATAGGAAGGACACATACTGCATCCAACTTACTACACTTTTTGTTTTGTTAATTAATTTTATGAGAGAAATAATTGTATTTAATACACCTCTGGGCGAGTATTAACACTTGTGTCTTATAACTAAAAAAATAAGTGTTTAATAAGATCCTAGCAATAAATTAAATAAAGCATTAAGTAAAAACCAAACCCAAAATTAACAAAATTGTATACCCTGCAATTATTAGATAAATAAAAATTTTAATGTGTCAGTTTAACTTGTCAACTTGTCAGAAAACTTGTATAAAATACAAGCAGATTTCGTCAGTTAACATGAACAAACGGTTAACATTTCATGTGACATTCTATTCATTTATGAATATTTTGACACTATTTATTGATACCTGATATGTCTAATATTGGAGATTAAAGATTTTACATATATTTGATTTGAAGAAAGTAGAAAAGTTACACAATCTAACACCTGATTGCAAAACAATGGTTCATTTCATAACTAAGTCTGGATTACTGAACGTGTATATGGTAATTTATTACATAAGATTATTACTAAGAAAGAAATTAACAACAACACACTTTAAGAAAACACAAAAGCTATAAAAGCTTATCATGCCTGTGGTTGTTACACTGCTAGATTATATAAAAGTACAGTTTCAATGAAATAGCTTACACTCGGTCCTTGATTGATCAATAAAAAATGCTTTCTCATGCGCCAAAAGGAAGACATCGCGACCTTAATGAATGTAATTTAAATTGTTTGATACTTAGACATACCATCAGATATAAATACGATCGTTTATTTTATATTCATATTGAAAAAAAACTAATGTAATAAGTTATTTAGTCTCATATATAGAGCATTGTTATGATAATTTGTAGGTCAGTTTATTTCCTTTAGTAAATCATTTTAAAGGATGACTGTTCAGAATAAATATGCAATATAAAAATTTATTTAACTGAAATAAGCTAAGCATGTTCTGCTTAAGAATGGTCTTAGCTTTCGTGCTATAAAACCCCAAACATGTTTGCTATGTACAACAATTCAATCCTGCAATATCTTCTCTACAAACATGTAATATCTTCACTACAAACACAATGAAATATGTAATATATGCAATATGTTTCACTAAAAACATGCAACATATTTGCAACAAACATACTATATATTATCTACAAACATAGAACATATTCACGACGACCATGCAATATGTTCACCATAAGATGCAATATGTTGACTACAAACATGCCATATGTTCACGACGATCGTGCAATATGTTCACTTTAAACATGCAACATGTTCACATCGTTAAATCCTCTTTTTCAAAGAAAAACACTCTAAACGGAACTGCTAGCTTTGGTAAACACCTTTTCTGTGTAATTTCTTCTGTTAAGCAAGAAGTCTTGAACATTAGTAAAGTAGTAATAAAATTGTAGGAAAAAAATGTGATTTATAGCAGAAGGAAATAAAGTCACGAACAATGAGCCTACTTCTAATAAAATTATGTTCCTCTAAAAGCAAGATATCGTAAATAAGGATAAAGATTTCTTACAAAAGTGGTTTCATTGAACGCCGCCTTTCATTGTTGATCTTATTTATCATATTTTAACATTTAACTCATACAAAACATTGTGATAATACCGAGGAAAGCTTTTATTAGATGTGAAGGTTAATCTCTTTTTACTGAGTTTCACAATGAAACCCGGGACCCTCAGAATACCGTACCGCGGCTCTACAACAAATTTTCCTTAATTAGTGAACAGGTCAATACTGTGACATAATCTCCTTTTTAGTATTTAGTAATATAAGATTCAAACATGTCACAACCTGAGGCCAACAACATGTTTACCCAATTTTACTACTTAATTTACATTTCAGCCAAAATTGTTTTGTAATTTCATTCATTATACACATTATCAAAGGATAATTGGGAAATGTGTCACCTGTCATCGTGGAATACAACAAGAATTTTGAGAAAGAACATGTTTTATTTTGAAAATAAAGTATTAAGTTGTATTTATTGTTGTATGACTTCAAGAAAAAGTAGCTTTCACTCATTAAGATTGGTTGTACAACTCAGTTTTAATTGGAGCTGTACTTCAAAATTCTACCGTCTGTTGAGACCTTTAGTTTATGAAAGACAGATTTATAGATTTCTTTTCAGCTAATAAACTAGTGTCGACATACATGAACGAGTATTTATATCCTTTCAACGCCCTCAGATTAAGTTAACATAATTGCGATAGTGAAATGTGAGCCTAGCTAAAGCATTTAGAATAAATATATATCAACGAGTTGTCGGTTAAGGTTATATAAACCATAGACTAGAAATGTGCCTTTTTTTTAAAAAGAAGAATGAAAATACTTTTTAGCAAGGCGACTCCTTCGTGGTAAACAGAAAATATCATCAATTATTCTTGGATAATCAAATTATCTTCCTTTGCTTAAATACGTTTGTCCTTGTATTCAAATGTCGAATTGGAAATGTTGTATCATGTAAAAAACATTTAAGGAAAGTATACAGTACCTTGGTCAGCAAAGTATTATAGTGATCAATCAGTCAGCCTATAAACATTTAACGGACCGAAGCCGATTCCTGAGGATTGTTCAATAGGTTGATTTTCAGGTAATCGAACGTCGCTCAGCTCAATGAAGCATAAGGTAATAAAATAGTAATTCATGGTGTTTGTGGAACAGTCTAAACTATTGCCCCTAGGTATAAAGAACTGTTACCAGAAGCGCTTCAAATAAACAATTAAACAGTTGTGAATAAGGAATTTTTTATTGAAGGCATTCGGTAATAATTCAGAATGTCATCCCTTAAACCTCTGGGCAACAGTTTTGACTGTTCCATTAACATCCCTGAAATAACTGTTTATTAGCTTTTGTAAAATCAAATATTTAGTACCATACGCAGATGTATAACTATGTTATGGAGATCATAGAACATCTGATCTTAACTTTACTCTCAGTCCATAAAATACAGCTTATGTTCTCTAATTGAATCATCTTTATGCTTCAACTCTTTCATTTGATTCATCTCAGAGCTTATTGATTATTAATAGCTATTTAACAGACTACTAGTTGTGTCTTTTAATAGTAATTTGTTCTCAGTACAAGAAAGTCTTGCCTAATTGTGCCATGACTTCTGAAGGTTCATTGACATTAAAAATAGAAAGTATGTAAGTTTCCATAAAACACACACGTAGTAAGATACTGCTGATACTGTTCTAGAACTTTGGTATCATAGAACTCAATGTTGAGTTTATTGTAAGAGCAGAAATATCTATTTAAATCTAGATGAAAATGTAATTTGAATATTTTAAGGGACCTCTAGAGCTAAGAATAGAAAAGCCTTTAAACATCCTCTTCTACTGAACTTTTGGATGGATGATCACCAAACTTTGTCTGTAGCTTTCTTAGGTAGTCTTTTATTGAATTTGCACATATGCATTTGATCTTTTTAGGGGCAACGATAGCTATCAATAGAAAAAAAATAAACATCTTCTTCTTTTGAATTAATTAGTAAATTGATGGATGGATCAACACCAAGCTTGATAATTATGTAGCATGTTTTTTATCAACGTTGCTCAGATTAATTTGATTGGCCCCTTTAAATGAAAAAAGAAAAAAATCTGTTAGCGCGATTTGACATGCTTTACTTGCATTAACAATAAACTTGAGCCAAGGTGAAAGCTTCTATATTTTATTATGAAGAAATAAAACAATCAGTATCGGGAAAATAGAGGGGCAAGTTTAAGGCTGGACTTGCCTTTCGGCAAGTTAGTTTGAAAAAAAAAAACATTCTAACTCTGGAAAACAGTTGTTTCTGGTGAGAAATTCAGGGCCATAATGGCCATCTTGTTAAAGCATTTCCTATACTAATGCTCGTGACCGTGAGATAAATTGCACTATTCATTAAATTTCTGAATCCATAAAACTTAATTAACAATTTCAAATAGAGAATTTTTTTATCAATGCTTTTGAAAACCATCCACAAACTTTCAATTTTTTCGTCTAAAATAACCTGATGGTTATACATTAATAACTGAGTTTGGTATGAAATTACTAATAGATATATTATATGATAATTTTGTTTTGCGCGAGAAGGTGTCATATAATTTCTGGTTATTTATTCTCACAATATATTATCACTGACCTAGAGGGTATATCAATACTATATGTGTTAACTTTCAAATATTTGATTTGTTAATGTGTTTTGAGGTTTTATACAATGTATTTGTAATTTATAAGAGTTATTTATTTTCACCATTCTTTGTTACTGGCCTTCAGAGCCTGTCTCTGGCATAGATATGAATTTGTTTTGAACCGCAAAACATAGCTAAAAAGGAAATGTTAGTTGATTTATTACCAAAATTATTTATCAAGTCGCAGGTGCTGTTTCTGTGTGGGAAAATTAGCAAATGATTAACGAAACATTATACATATATATGTTTGTGCTCTTTCCATATTATGCGATGTACAAATAACTGTTATCTCTGAAGTATATCAAACGTGATAAAAGCTTTTGAAAAAGGAAAGTTTACAAAGGATATGTATATTGCAGTTAACACATTAAAACTAACTCGTGCATATAAATTGATTATATATTCATAATATACGTACCAACACAAAAAGTACATTTGACAGTATCTAAGTCTTGATATTTAATATATAATTAATATCTAAAAGGCTTGAAAAAACAAATTTTTAAAAATTTGTGGATTGGCATCTTTCAACCTCCCACACACAAATGGATTCCCTTTCGGTCCTAACTTGACAATCTTTAGTACTTTATTTTTACCCAGATTTAACACATATGGTAAAGTAGGTAAGAGCCTTGTCATGACAAAACCAACATAATGGGTTTGCGACCAGCATGGATTCAGTCTGATCAGGATCCTGCTGTTCGCTTACAAACCCTATTACAAGTAGGCAAACTGATAGCGAACAGCATGGATCCTGATCAGACTGCGCGGATGCGCAGACTGGTCTGGATCCATGCTGGTTGCAAACGCACTGTGTTGGTTTTGTCGTGACGCGGCTCATATGATGAGAACCACAAAGGTCGGTCAGTATGGTACAATTAAAGATGTTGTGCAGGTTCATTGCCGGAAGTCATAAACGCACGACCTACCATCTCCTTCTGTCATAAAGCGGGATTTAAATACCAAATCCTTTTATTATGATTTATAAGATGAGGCTATATCATTCCTTACTTAAGAATGTTGACTTGATAATGATAACAGCAACGTATTTGGAAACCCAAGAAAAAGAGTTAATCCTTAATGCCTGATAATCTATATTTGTAACGAAGGTAATGTTTTGTTTAAAATCTGCATATTAAGCTTTTTTATGATACTTATATTCTTGTTTACGATATATCGTATTAAGAAAAACAACTTTCTTTACTTTATTAGAGATAGGCTCGATTTCGATATATTGGCTGTTTGTAGAAAAATATTATCATGTTAGAAGTAAACATATAGCATGTTTTTAACGAACAAACTGCGTGTTTGTATTTCATGTATTGATATTTATAATGAACAAAGTCAAGCTTCAGTAATGATATTTACTTTAATTAACTCTAACGACCATGAACACATTCAGCATGTTCGGAATTTTCATGTTAGCCAACCGTATCGTTTTCATTTATAACTTTTATTCCCAATTAATAACCACTATGACCAGTAACTTGAAGATAAAATATGAAAGTGGTATCATTTACTTACATGTATCAAACAGAAGTATAATTTGCATTTTTAACGAATAAATTACTCTAATTCAACAAAAAAAGTACTATGATTTTCGCACGACAGGCCAAGTAATGTCCTAATCAGTGCAAGGCAGCGTGAGATGAATTACGCCATTCGGCGAATAATTCAATAATGTTACAAAAATCAATGTATTATTTTAGCCTGAAAGGGGGACACAGGCAAAATGTCCATTTCTTCGTTTTGAATTTTTCATACATTATTCTGTAAATGTCCTCAAAATATATAGACTAGTCAGTCACAGGAATAAAACCTTTCTCCTATTTTACGAATAAATTGGTCGTTTCCTAACTTGACCCACCTAGGTCAGGTAAGAGCGTTAAGATTTCACAATAGTTGTAACAGTGAACTCAGGAAACGTAAAATAACATGTGAAATGGATAACTTAGACTTGTTTCAATCATACAATATCCACAATATATGTTATTGTTAACAGGCTTTGTTCAAGTCACGTGACTTGTTTTAAAACTACTCTGTGATTCTGTCGGCGTCTAGATTTTGTTCAACACATATAGATGTATTAATGCAAAGACAGAATTTATACATTCGTGCTGTGACCTATATAGTTGTTCTAACGCATTAAACCCACAGTATATATAATTTATACAGACATTCATGCTGGGTCTTTAAAAAAATGTCAAGTTAGCGTGATTCGAGTACTACATAAAATCATGTTCATATTTTTGTCACTAATTTTTTTCGCAATTCACAATTATTCTATCGTTTATAACATTAAGAACAAAAACTACTAAATTTTTCATGCTATTCAGATTATACAACGCTGGTTGATATTTTAATACGAAGACATACATAATAAAACAAAACTAAAGAAAACAGGATTTCCGCAGAATAAATGACGAGAGCTTCTGTTGATGTCGCATGCCTAAAGGAATTGCTCTTTTTGTAAACTATTTTTATATAACTGAAACCGATAACTATTTTATGTATTATATTAGGATTAACGCTTTGTTCTGCAGAACTTCTATTGACATTTCAAATTTTGAAAGAAAGAAAATGCTCAAAACATCATATTATTTTCTTCCATGAAGCAGGATAAAAATAAGGTTACACTTTCCGTTATAACTAGAATATTATATTTTATCACAGGTTTTTCCAAAGACCGGATTCTGGAACGAAGACATAACATCTCTTTCTGTCTCGAAAGCAAAATTTAAATAACAAAACCCCTTTCAGTATGATTTGTAATATGTGTATATATCATATAAGCATAGTTTAAGCATTTTTTCTTTTTGATATACATATATCATAATAATAGTTTTCACATGATAAGGATTTGAAAAGTAAAAGGTATTTGCAATGCTCAGTTAATGGATTATTCTTAAAATGGAGAGAATGGAAAGAACGCCAAGATCTCAATCTTTGCCGGCTAATTTTATGATAAAAATTTTGTGTACGGTATCTTATGTTAATGAAATTTACTTTTATAAGCTGTGGGCTCATTGATCGTGACCATATTTGCTTCTGCCGGTACAATCATTTTCATTTCTTTGATTATAGTTTCTAAATAGATCCGAAATTTTACTTTAGCATCAGAAAATACATAAAGCTTTCGCGTATGTACATAATAATAATGATGGCAACGCTAGAAGATTTTTGATAAAGGGAATTTTACCACTATTTTTTAAGTTGTAAAAGTCAGAGGTGCATTTACTTATTTCCACAATCTTTCCGCTCATATGGTTAAGTTTTAAATTAGAAAAGGAATGTAGTGAGCATATTGCATGGTATCAATGAAGATATTGAATGTTTGTAGTGAGCATATTGCATGGTATAAATGAAGATATTGAATGAATGTAGTTAACATATTGTATGTTTAAATGAAGATATTGAATGTTTGCAGTGAAAATATTGCATATTTTAATGAAGATATTGAATAAATGAAGTGAACATATTGTATGTTTTAATGAAGATATTGAATGTTTTAGTGAACATATTGCGTATTTTAATGAAGATATTGAATAATTGTAGTAAACATATTGCATGTTTTAATGAATATATTGACTGTTGCTAGTGAACATATTGCATGTTTTAATGAAGATATTGAATGTTTGTAGTGAACATATTGCATGTTATAATGAAGATATTGAATGTTTGAAGTGAACATATTGCATGTTTTAATGAAGATATTGAATGTTAGAAGTGAATATATTGCATGTTTTAATAAAGATATTGAATAATTGCAGTTAACTTATCGTCTGTTTTAAATGAAGATATTGAATGCTTGTAGTGAACATATTGCATGTTTGAATGAAGATATTAATGCTTGTAGTGAACATATTGCATGTTTTAATGCAGATATTGAATGTTTGTAGTGAACAAATTGCATGTTTTAATGAAGATATTAAATGTTTGAACTGAAAATATTGCATGTTTTAATGAAGATATTGAATGTTTGTAGTGAACATATTGCATGTTTTTATAAAATATGGAATGTTTGTTGTGGACATATTGCACGGTTCTAATGAAGAAATTGAATGTTTTTAGTGAATAAATTGAATGTTTGTTGTAAACATATAACATGTTTGTTGTGAATGTATTGGTATTTTTATAGTGAATATATGTGCATGGTTATTACATTCAAGCTAAGGTTTATTTAAACAGCACTTTTATAAGCCGCATTTCCTTGTTGATCTTATTTATTATATTTTCTGTACTTTCTATTAAAAACAAATAACTAATAAACTATAAAAAAGGTCATCTACTTAAATTACAACTCAAATTTTCTCTTTTAGTCAAAGCAACCACTTCTTCGAAGATAAATAATATTGGTCAGTTCACAAAATTGAAAGAATTCTAGAAAACATTGGTTCATTTTAGGGAACTATATATAAGAAAAATATAATGATGAATTGTTTAATGTTTTTTTTTCAAGATTACTATTTCTGGATACATGTTCAAATACTAATATATAACACTTGATTTGTTTCTTATCATTAAAACACAATAAATCTCTTGTTAACATATACAACTTCCTGAATCCATATATTTGACTTCCTGAACCCGTCAGTTTTACTTCACGCTAAGTAAATAAATAAATATCTCATGGTATTTAAAGTAAATCTGAAAAATATCATCATGTGGTCTACAAAGCAAATAATTGCAAAAAGTATCATTTATAAATTAGAAGCCGAAAATTGTTTGTTGATGCTCATCAAATTCTTTTACGAGAGCAGGTTTGATGACAATTATGCATTTAATTGCAATGCGGAATCAGTCATCGTTGATGTATTTTTACAAGTTAAGAGACTTGACAACATTGATGGATATTTTCTCGCACCATACGAAGGACGTTGAGGGCAGTACAAACTTGTTAACGTAAAATTGTTTTCAAAGGAAGCCTGGAACATCACTACTGTAATTTATAGATCAAGTGAGCGAAAATGATGTGAAATGTTTTAAATATTATGAAAAGATCTCCTTATGACGGTCCCTGAACGTTTTGTTACGATTTTCTTTGTTTGTCCAGACCACGTGACCAGATTTTATACTGTTAAAAATACTGTAAACTATGTAACAGTACACAATTCTTAGTCACGTGTTACACTTGCATTAACAGTAAGAATAACTCACAGATGACTATGTGAAATTAACATTACGAAAAAAAGTGAGGGGTAAGAAAGAATACTAGTATCTTAAAAGTTAAGAAATTTGATCCCGCCCCTAGATAGATAAAAATATATCCAAACAAGCTTGAAATTTTTCAAGAATGCAATATGTTTGATAGTCTTTGAAATGAAATCTGTAAAAGAAAAATCAGATCTGATTTTATGTTAATTTAATGGTATTTTAAATGTAAAAATCATAATCATAATTGTCGTGCAGCACTATAAAATCGTTTCAGATGTTCAATTTGACAGAATCTGTTCATAGGCAACGATTGCATATAAAAAGATAGTTATTACCGCCGCTTTTATCTTTTATTTTATAGTGCAGGCTCACTTACTGTGCACGTTATGACCCATTATTAGCTGTAAAATAAATTCAACTGCACTTTTGAATAATCTAGCAGTGCAAAAAACCACATGAATGATAAAGTCGTTGTGTTTTTTTTTATGTGTTACATTATCATTTATTGTCTTCAATTTCTTACAAAATAATAATTCTACGTAAAACATTACGCTTTTAATAGTCCAAACTTAATTACAAACAAAAGAAACTATTTTGCCATTTATTAATTAATTTTTAATATAAAATTTGATAAACAAGATCAACAAAGATAGGCGGCGTTCAATGAACGCAACCCACATACGACCCAGTAACAAGAACCAGTGGCAAGGAGCCCAGGCGGACCCCAAACAAAAACAGGGCAGGGCACAAAACAGAGCACGGACAGGTTAATCACTAAATGATAAATAAATTGTAACTGATAAGGAATTCAACGAAAACAAATAAATGATAAACAACAGGCCCACAAAGTCAAAAGGCACAGGGGAAGGGGAAAGGAGACCGGGGGAAAGGGGGAGGTTAATCAAAGAAACAAAAACCAGGGACAAAGGGAAATATACTTACCGTAGAACAACAAGGAATACAAGCAAAAGTGACACCAAAACAGTATGAAACAACATAGACATACATCTGAGGAACACAGAGGGCGCCGCCTTGGAACGGTCAGCAGCATAATAATGACTGCTGGGGAGTTTAAACTGGTTAATTGTGCACCAAACCTCGCTCTTAGCCCCACCATGTTCCTATAAACGTGACAGTGTAAATAAAATGAATCCCCGCCAAGTGAAATTCTAACAGTTATTATGGTTACAAAAGGTTAAATAAGTAAAACACCAAAATGATTATGTAGAAACATATGAAAGTAAACCCAATTACATAACAAGTACTCAAGTAAGGCACGTTTTCACCTAGTTTTCACCACAAATGAAAGGCTAATATAAAGTTCACCACGGCATTATGAACATAAAACGAGGCCATTATGCAAAAGTACAGCCTTTGAAAAAACTTGGCTATTATGAGATTTGAGAGTTATGATTGGCTTTTTAGCTCGGGCATTACAAATCTACGTTTCTATTGGAAAAAGTCGCCATTTTGAATTGCTGCAAGGAAGGTTTCCGATACATTTTTAAAACAAGAATCTCATATGCAATATCTCACAACAACAGAATTTCACATAAGTTAAATTTTTGTTCACTAAATACTTAACGTTTTTTAAGATTATGTGTAGTTAATTAATGAAATTGTCAATAATTAAGTGTTTTCATAATGGCCTTGTTATTCGGCCTCAAACTAATATGACGGTCTTCAGCCCAATAACAAGGCTAATATGTCAGTCTTCAGCCCAATAACAAGGCCATTATGAAAACACATAACTATTAACATAATTATAATATTCAAGGTAATTCAACTATCAAATACTGAAATAATTTTAATAGCTATAATATAAAATAAACCTTAACAACGTTTATACCTATATAGCATTGAATATTCAACAGAATCGAACGCCTAATAATCCAGACAGATACGTTCATGTCTTTACACCTTCACACTGTATGACCTGTTAATTTTTCAAGATGAGCATATGTTATAACATTATTAGAGACTTACATACACAAGATAAGATGGTATGTTGCTTTAAGCTGTTTTTTTTAAAGTCCAATGTAACATCCCATTTTATACTTATTCGATATCAATAAATAATAACCATGTTAAAATACTTATAAATGAACATTGTTAGCTAAAGGTACTACCTGAACAAATTGTGTGGTACTGCGTACGTAGCAAATGTTGCAAGCAAATATGCATACGTTTTTTATATATGAATATTTTATAATACTCAACTTTTGCTGAGCAACATATGTTTGAGTGTGAAAACTTTTGGGGAAAATTTCAACAACGCCGTGCGAAAGGTTAAAGGTTTATGTGTTTATTTACTGCTTTATCAATTCATCTGAAGGACGAATTTAACCCCATAAATGAGATGTACACTAATTTTGTTCTAGAGAAGAGGATGGCCCCCTCTATGAAGGATTTCAGAACATGCAGCGTGTTTTCCAATTCTTTTTTTTTACTGTTTTAGACCTAATACTGTGTGTGTGACTCGTGACTATCAATGACAGCTTTACAGCAGCTTTGCACCGCCTATGTCTACCCTTTATTAGGTTCCTGATCGTTCTAACGGGTATGGCTGCCCACTCTTGGACCAACATTGCTCTAAGCTACTGGGTGGTTCTGGGTTGCAGCTGAAATTGTAACATGCAACTAATTCCTCATGTGTTCTATTGGATTATAGTCAGGTGAGCGAGCTTGTTAGACCATGCGCTAAGTAGACTCCCTCTCTAGGTAGACCTGGACCACCCTGGCTCTATGGGGGCAATGATTATCGTCCATTAGAATTAACTGATCGCCGACTGCTCAAGCATACAAACTAACCTGGTTGTTTAATATGTCGTCTTTATATCGCTGACCTGTCAATGTGCCTCTGTTTAGAACAACCAGGTTGGTTTGTCCACCCCAGCTGATGCCTCCCCACACCATAACTGATTTCCATAACGGTCATGCTCAGCAATATCTGCAGTCTGAAACCGTTCAACTAGTCTTTTCTAGACTCTAGCACGCCTATCTGTGTTTAGGCATAACCTGGACCCGATCCTGAGCTGGTGTTGTGACCCTTTGTCGTCCTCCAGCATGCCTCCTAGTGTGTTATATAATTATTTAAAGTGTTGTCTGTCATTTTAAATGAATTCAAAATATCTGCACTGACTTAAATACTCAAAAAAAAAGTTCCAAGGCTTCAGAAGAGTTATCACATAAAATTACTGGAGTCCAGTTTGTTGTTTATAAACTAGTTTGAAAGTCATCTTTATTAAAGTTTTTCACGGAACGTGTTATTATATTGCATGACTACCAACAAAAGTCTTATGTACGTTTCGCGAGATAAAAAGCCATACTTACACAAAGACATGTTAATAACACCACATTTAGGAATTGTGTCAGGATCGGACAGTCAAATAATTTCTACAGTATAGTTGTTGCTGTATCACATATTGTTTTAGAATCATGTATCAATCAACTAAAATAAAACATGTCAATTAAATAAATAAATGCAGAAAAAGTGTGTTTGCATTTCCATTTGTAGATATATCAGTGTTGGAGTCACCTTATAAAAATAGTCTAATACTCAGAAAAATATCTGGTGGAGGATCATACACTGCCAAGAACCCTGTGGAAATCAAATTGTTAAAGGTGGTATGTAGATCACTCCATACATAGCACGTTTGGATAATTTATTTGGGTAGTAATAATTCAAGCCAGGCTTTTCAGCGTTGGTTACACGTTACCTTATGATCGATCTAGGGTCATTTTAGCCTCTCACAAGTCCAAAGTTTTCTTGGCGATGAGGGGGACTATCCCCTTCAAACATCCCCCTTCTGGCAACCCCCTAATGTATCTTTTGGATGGGGGCGGCGCCGAAAAAGTGCTCACTTTTTTAAACAACATTTCTCAAATGAAAACATGTATTTTGGGCCCAAATAGCACATTTTTTCACTATTTGAGGCCTAAAAGAGGGGGGGGGGGGGTCGAATGTGCGTTATTTCGCGTATATATATGGTAATATTCACTCCGAAACCAGTTTCAGTGATTCTATGATTTTAATGTGTGAAAGTCATGTGAAAAATAAATGCCACAATTTTAAGTAATGAAGTGTATACTTTCGGTACTATAAAAACATTATTATACAACAACAAACATTTTGATATGCAATAGATAAATTTCTTATTTTCATAAATGTTATTTTAGTTTAACTTTTAATGTGTAGTCGATAAATGTAATTATTTTCCATACC
This sequence comes from Ruditapes philippinarum, assembly GCF_026571515.1. Lineage (NCBI taxonomy): Eukaryota > Metazoa > Mollusca > Bivalvia > Venerida > Veneridae > Ruditapes > Ruditapes philippinarum. The sequence continues at coordinate 105,710 of NW_026866630.1, forward strand.
TTTTATTTTCACGGTTTATGAAATGTTTCTCTTGCATTTAAAAATAAATAAATTTGTCTTTATCTTTTTTCTTAAATCGCAGTTCAGCAAGTTCTCGTATTGATACTTTTGAATGTGCATTGTATTTTGTTGCTCAGCATTCTCAGGCACTTGCTTCACATGTTTATTTTTATATATTTAATTTTTATTTTTGTTTGTTTTTTGTGTAGCAGCTTTAATATGTGTTCGATTTTATTTTACTTATTGTGACCCTTACTTTGGTCATTGGGGTCCAAAAGAAATCCCAATGTAGTCTCCACATTAGCTTTATATACACCATGTTTGCTAACAAAATATCGTTCCCAATTCTAGTTATCATCCGGAAACCATTTTTTTGCTTTTAGAAACAGTGACCTTGACCTTATGTGACCCAAAAGCAATGCCACTGTGTTTTTCCCAATAAGCTTGCTATAAGTCGAACACAATAACCTTTACATTAATCGGTCGAACCATTATGGTGTCATGATTGTATTGTTCAAAATCTTCAATTATTACATTTTGCATTTTAATTGCAATATAGAAGACTAAACGTGGATATAGACACGTACATCCGAGCGTAGTGGTAAGAGAGTCAGATTATGAAGATCTCAGGTTATGAATATGATTTTTCGAGTTCGAATCTCTAAATGTCACATTTTTTTGAGTATGGTCATTACTTTCAGAATATTTTTAAATTGTGACACGTAACTTTTCTTTTTCTCTTACATGTTTTGCACAGTTTAAAGTTAAACTTTTGATGGCGAAGCCAAATTGAATGTATTTGATTTTTATAACTGTCATTGAACAAATTAAACAGTATTATCAATTTTATTCTGTTTTAAACTCTGAATCCCAGTCGCCACATTTTTAACAATTTTGGCTCATTTGTATTTACTGTATATGTTCTTCCATTGGTCATCACGACTGTGTTGTCTTATACTTAACCTCTTGATGCGAATGTGTGTATACTCATATAGCATTGATCTAAAATCCAGTCCGATGTAAATAAAAAACAGCTAAAAACAAAAAAACAAAACAAAACAAAATTGATTTTTATGATTAAATTTTTAACGCATGGAAAATGAGGGATTGGTAAGGTGGTAAAAGATTTAGGCTATATAGTACACTTTTATATAAGAATAATCGACACCCCTATTTGTCAATATTGATGTAAACAGAATAATGAAAGAAATAGCGAATTCGAGCTGTATTTACAAATTTTGATTATAATAGTTCATTATTGTCCGGAAACAATAAAGTGGACTGACCGACAAGAAACGTAAAAATAAAAAAGAACGAGTTTGTAAAACGCATATTCCCTTGGCTCTTATTTTTGCCAGCATAAATTTGTCCAGACGGTTTACGCATTCACTAGGTTATGGACAGAAAATTGCCAAAGAAATTGTACGCAAAGTTATATTACTTGACAGACTAACGGCATTTTAAAATTGTGAAAAAACATATTTTGACAAGTCAATGCTATGGCTTGGAATGAAGTAGTAAAAATATTCAACTTAAATAAAGATATGTTTCTTGTAATATGAGCTTTTGGTAAAATAAATACAAAGAATGTATAAAACGTGAACAAAAATCTGTTGTTCGCACAAATGACCTTAACCTTGTGACTGCCAACACTGGACTATTCAACGTATGTTTTCTTATAATTCCCTTTTGATGCAACCAGATTTCTGCATGGAATCAAATTCTTTGAACAACTTTTTACTTTGTAATCCTTTTACTAAAAAACAATCCTGGTAAGTTTGATGAAATAGGACAAGTGGTTTTTCAGTTCAGTTGATTTTTGTCATAACTTTATTTATGGTTCCAATCGAGTGAATTATATATAAATGCCTTAAACAAAAATTGTGTTAAGGTTTTATTTATTCATTTATCTATTTATTTAATGATTTATACATCTATTTATTTATTTTTATTTTTTTTTTTTTGTTCATTTATTGTACATTATTTATTTGTAAAGGTAATAAGAATTCCAGATAAGCCAAACTTGCCGAAAAAGTATAACTGTACCTTTTTAAAAGTGCATATAATTGCGAAAACTGTTGAACAAAAATAAATAGTTATTTTTCTACCCAATAACGACATTTATATTGATAATTTAGGTATGACCCACATAATGCATTACCTGAACTTTAAAGAGTATTCAAATAAGCTAGAAGTACTGTCAACTGCATTGAAACTGAGGGGCGCGGGTTCAAACCCCAAAGGAGACAACTTTTTTTCTGTCTTTTTTTGCTTTGAACATTATTTACGTAAGTGTCACTTTATCACCCTTGGAAAAAAATGTTTTATTCTAATTATTCTTGGTATTTATTGGCTAAATTATGCCAATTTTCTTATCACGTCCCATTAAATAAAAACTAGACGTTAAAAGTATTTTATATTTTACAAAATCAACAAATATACTTTAACCCTTTCCCACATGAGCATATTGTGAAAAATACCCGTTTCATTGAAAAGCCTCTTGATACAAGTTCAAACTGCTATGAAACTATGAAAAATGATTCAATACTAATCAAACTGGGCACAAATGTTGACTGGGCCATTGCCTTTGTAACGACATGCTCAGTCTTAAATTTCTTGTTACCATAGCAACGACGGGACATATCAAAATTGCAAAAAAATCACTATTTTGTCTTGATTTTTTCCATCAAATTGATTTCAAATTGCTGCAACTTCTTAATGGATTAAGAAAGAGTCAAAGGCTTTTTCAGCTTTGGTTACACGTTACCTTATGATCGACCTGGGGTCATTTCTAGCCTGTCACAAGTCCAAAATTCTCTTGGGGATGAGGGGGACTGCCGCCCCCTTCAAACCCCCAAAACAGAAGGTGGCACATCCCACTTCTGGCAACCCCTGATGTATCTTTTGGATGGGGGCCGCGCTGAAAAAGTGCTTATTTTTTAGTAACATCTCTCAAACGAAAACATGTGTTTGGAGTCCAAATAGGACATTTTTTTACTATGTGAGGCCTAAAAGAGGTGGGTCGAAAGTGTGTAGTTTCGCGTATATATGAGGTAAAGGGTTAAAGAATATTTAGGCAAACTTTGAAAACAGCCCGTCATTTTGGTAAATTTTAAGTATATTTTGAATAAGGCCATCCAAGTAGAAAATGGTCATATAACTATATAAAATTGGTGGGATAGGGTAACAATTATATATATTTCAAACATTTTGAGTAGAAACAACAATTTTGTTTGTGTCATTTGTTAGCTGACTGCTTTTATCTGTTTCTTAACAATGTTCATTCTGAAAACATTTTTCATATTAATTATATAATAAATCATGTAGAGTTTCTCATAATAAAAAAGCCCTTTTAATAACCAAGTCTCCATAACTCGTTAACCATACGGTAAAGCTATTTTAATTTTGCATAAAGGTGTCCTTTAAGGTATAAAACTGACATATGTCGTCAATTTTATAGTTCCTTATACAGTAAACTCCGCTTATAACGAACTCATTGGGACATCCAAAATCTGTTCCTTATATCCGGAGTTCCTTATAAGCATATATCGAATGAGTTCCTTGTATCAGGAGTTTTTATAGCGAAGTTCAACAGATTTACATATAACGAAATGATTATTTTACCATCGTCCGCAATTTCGAAGAGCATTTGCTTAAGACAAAAATAGTCATTTATTTCTAATTTAGACACAATATTTGAGAGCGTACTTTTTGAAATTTGAAAAGCCTTCAGTTTACGTAATACCCCCTTTCTCAATTTCTCATAAAACATCATAATTATTTTGTTTCTAAACTCAGTGCTTTTCGATTTTTTTCCATGATTAAGAATAAACAAGATTTTCAATTTTCCTTCCTTTTATATTGAATATCTTCTATTATATTATAAGAATGACTTTTATAAGAATAAGAATAAGAATCACCTAGCCGGTGCTAGGGGGCGTGAGTGATGTTGCACTTATTCATTATCACTCATGTACAGACTCAATCAAACCGAGTCTGCAATTCTTATGTTATTTTGTTGTGATTAATGCTTCCGAGGGATCACTTTGTTTCTAGAATTATTTACTAATAAAGCATATACATTTCTTTTCTTTTCAATCAAGCGTGCTTTGTATCTTTTAATGGATTGCTTGCAAGCATGCGTGATTATGCTGAAAACCGATTATAAATGATCATAGTTATTTTACTGACAAAGAAAAGAAATATAAGCATAAAAGGAATAACCGTTTTAGCTTGGTGACAAGAATTCATGTTAGAAATATCCTGAATAGAAAACTATTACCGTGGTCGAGAGGTTAGAGTCGATGACTTCTAATCCAGTTACCTCTCTGGCGTGGGTTCGATCCCCGGGAGATGCTTTGGTAGTTTAGCGCGGAGGAAGGTAGTCTAGTACTGGTGTAACTCTCCAGGAACGATGGTTAGGAAACTACCCGCCTATATGACTGAAATACTGTTGAAAAAGGCGTAAAATGAAACAAACAAACAAAAGTACTGCTATGCAATATGTCTTGAACTACATACAACAATAAACAGTACATTCGGTATGTGCCAATGAAAACGAAAGTTGAAAATGCTGGATCTATTTACGGATAAACAATATTTTGGAGTTCGCTATAAAAGTGTAATTTTCTGTACGTTTAACTAAATTGGGACTAAGAAATGTGTTCCTTATAAGCGACAATTCCTTATAACCGTGTTCGCTATAACCGTATATTTTTATATCAAATAAAGAAGGGCAAAATTCGGGCCAAAATAAATAGTTCCTTATAACCGGAAGTTCGCTATAACCGTGTTCGCTATAAGTGAAGTTTACTGTATAGTGCCCATTATGGGACAAATACCTTAAATGTTAACTTTTAAAAATAACATTGAATTATCACAGATAATCGAAATAGGCAAACTGTATTTATGTCAAGGGTATTTTGATCAGATTAAGTTAATGTATGTTTTTTTATAGAACTCTTATACACTTGTATTTACAGTCATGTGACTGATAAATACAGTATGTCATATACAGGTATGTAAATAAAAAAACTTTTAAACAGGTCAATAACATGGATGTATGCGGTAAATTTAGTTCAGATCTTAACGTAAAATCCTTGCACTCAAAACCTTAGTTAGCATGGGAGCATTTCTGAATAGCACACAAGTCACTCATAGTACCAATAAAAATATAGTACAAATAGATGAACATACATGCTTTTAACCCTATATATCTATTCTAGCAGAAATAATGTCGCTTCTTATTCGTTTTTTTTTCTTAACAATCATTCTCCTTTTGGTAATCTACAATGTTCTAGTTTATTAACACACTTATCACATTTAGCTTTCACTGGTTATTGAAATAAATCGCGCATCAAATTTTGATCACGCGATGCAATAGATTTATATATTGAGCTCATTTTGGTAGCCATCTCAAATGTGAATTCAGGTGCAATAGTATATGACTGTGGTAAATAATAAGCAAACTCTGGATATCCACTTGTATACACACCAACAACTTTCAGCGAAGAAGGGTCTTCTTTTGAAAACATTGGAGAACCTGAGGCACCTGGTCCTACATATGAATTGAACAAAAATCTGTCTGGATTATCATATCCATTGTAACCTTTGTACACACTATTTGGATCATTACCTGCCGATCTAATCATTGAACGTAAACAACTACCATTTAAATCTATAATGCGCATTGTGTTTTCGAGTCCGTTCCGTACGGTCTCCCTAGGTAAAATTTTAGCACTGTGTGTAAGCCTTTTACTGTTATCACTGGGATGTCCATAGCCAATTATTGCTACATCATTTACACCAGATACTTCATCACGTAACAATTTTAAAGGCGGCGGCAATGATGATGCATCATCAGTGAGCTCCAAGACGGAGATGTCAAGATTTTTGTCTGTAAATATGTCCAATCCTTTAAGACGAAACTGTCTTGTTGCCTGTCCAAATGTTATGTAGATGTCAGGATGATTGAGTTTATTGAAATCATAATTTTTGGTCCCATGTGGATCTGAAAAAAAAAATGTTTTATTAACTTATATTGTTTATTGTGTATTAAATTGAAAGATAAATATAAGAGAGCAAAATGTACCGCTGGGGAAAAATACATTATGAATTTTATATGTACCGTAAAACACACTACACTATTTATCTTATGAGTAACACATATCGTATTTGAAATAAAACTTGTAGTTTTTGTTCAATGGTTGTCAAGTATAATATAGATACTACATGACATCCGACTGACTTAAAGGCACTTATGGCCAATTGTTTTGTTACTTTATTTAACTTGTGGTATCAGTTAAGTTTGTATTGTATAAATGCCATGTCACTGTAATAAATACTTTGCTTGCTTACTTACTACTAACTGTACTTACTTTAATCATACCATAATTATTTTTTTTAATTAATATATAATCTTTAATAAAATTGTAATTAATGACCCGTGGTTGTCATGACACAAACTATCTCATATATTTCTATGTTACTTGATATACGAAACCTGAACTCGAATTTCCAACATCAAATGACTTAGGTTTCTTTATCACAATATCAATAGCTTGGTCAATATATTTGCAAATATTGAGTGTTACATACAATGATAATAAAAATGCCAACAAATATTTTGAACATTGACATATGTTTATTACAATGTATTAACAGTAAAAAAATGTTGTTTCTGAAATCTATTATTGATTCAAAACAATTCTGTGAAGTTCTACAAAATAATATGTCATACAAAATATCTAAGCTCTAGCAATTGTGGTTTCAGAGGAGAAATATTTGTTTACTTTCTACAAAAACAATGATCACCTGGGACAAATTTTGTTTTCAGGTCTCTAATTCTGACAGTCGTGGTATAGTCTTCGAGACACTGCCTCATGCAATATACCTAAATTCTAGAGTTTGTTTATCTGGAGATTATTTCCCTTTATTGTGTGTTGCCATGGCTGCTATAGTTCTGTATAGAGCTATGTTGGAAGCCTAAGAAACAGTCCTGCTTTGTTGTAAATAATAACTTGAGCTTTCGAAAAGATAATTTTGAATTTCATTTTATTGTCAACACAGAAACGTGCAAGCGCCTACAAACATATGTAACAACCCAATAGTAATACAAATAACATCAAATGTGTATGCATATACGACTAAGTGTAATAGGTGTATTCTGATGGTGTTTCTACAGTATCATTTTATTTGACCGTTCCGAAACCATTTCTAAAAAGGTAAATGTCCTTAAAAATATTGTTGTTTACATAATAATTTTATTCGAAATGTCACTTAATACAACATTGACGTGTCTGTTAAATTGTGAAATTGTGTTATTATTTAATATTGTTTATATTTTATAATTTGAGGGCATTGTATTACATTCACATCAGTATAATATACATGTATATCTTATGCAAGTGAAATTTAATTTCAGCGACATGCATTTCACTTATTAGATACTTTCTTGTTTAAAAGTTTATAGGCATCAATAGACTTACCTTCGATTTTTGAACTTCTACCATTAAAATTCTCTTTCATGTTATTTAGATGTTGAAACTAATTATATGATAATAATTTGTCACTTACTTCCGTGTTTTGGTAGGCATATTGGCGCATCGCCTAAGTCTAATATTTACAAAGATATCACAACCAGAGGTAATAAAGAAGTCTAAGAACTTAAAAAGAGTGAATTAATGTTTACTTTTATCCCATGTTAAGTGTTACTGATAGTGTAACTAAAGTGTAAGTTTAACTCAGTTAACTGTCCAAAGAAGCTTAACGTAAGGTACTGTGAATACTTTTGAATTACAAGTACAAACCGGCACTGACATGTGTAAATGAATGAATTAATAAGTGCCTCGAAGTGTTCCTGTATACATTGCAGAGTGTATGCCATTATTAATCAGTAATATTTCACAAAGTGTTAATTATAATACGTCTTTCAGCTGAAATAGCGCGCGTTATGAGATGTAACAGTTCAATTCATTATTACTTGGTTTAAAGTCACATTATGTCCATCCAAGAGTATATAAAAATGTCAAAAGTCAAAATCAGTTTGTTTTTATTTATTTTATTTTTTTCTTTGCAATAATTCCTCTCAATTTAATCAATTCACTCTCTGTGAACAATAAATAACTGACATAATCCAAGAAAATTTATGTAGATATCCAACAAATTTACAAGAAAAGTTCAATCGAAAAAAGTGGGGCAGTTTTTTGTAAAGTAGATTTATATTTTATCCTAAACATGTTCCAATAATAACTTTTGATCAATCACCATTATGTCAGTCAATCTTTCGAAACTTATTTTCAATTCAGCTCAACTTACTAATGAAAAAAAATTAGTCACTTTAATTTACTCTGACTTAGTTCTGTGAATTTCTTTCATTTGGCGTGTCTTTTTGATTAGCATACCAAAGTTCATATTTGATATTATCAGTGATCAGTGATAGTTACAGATAATATTTGAACATATCTACAGCATACATATAAGAATCTATGTTATATTTTGCCAAACGCAAATAACCTGTTCCTTCTTGTATTGTGTATGTGTATTTCTCTGTGAGATTAAATAGTTCAGATTGATAAAGTTACTTAAGTGTTTATACGTGTTTAACTCTGTTAAAAGCCAGGTCAAGAGGAAATATGTGGCAAACGTTACACAAGAGGGACGTCATGGTGCAATCGGTGGCAGCGGTAAGTTGATTTGTAAAAAAAACATTTATTAGAAACAAGGTGAGTCATTTATTTATAAAGAAATATAAACGATTCTAATACCAAGTACCAATTGCGAGATTTGAGTGAACACAGTGTCGATGATTTGTATGTAAGGATGTTATTGTTTTCTACAAAAAGCAAACATCTAGTTCTAGTTATAAAACGAAATACTGTTAAGTGAGATGCGTATATATTAGCTGATAAAAGTTGCGGTGGCACTCTGTAAGAAATATTTTCTTTAAAATAAAAAAACGGATATTGAATATTGTGCTGGTTTGATTGAGCCTGTTAATTGAGAGTAGAGGTAATTGCAGGCTAACGTCCACGAACCTTCGCACCAGCTTAAGCAGACTTTACTTGTAAAAATTTGATTTTGGAATGTCACAAATGGTACCGTCAATTTGTCGGTTGGAAAATACAGAGTGAGGAATTAAAAACGGCGTGTGCACTTGTCTGAAATATATCACGCTTCCGGCCTTCTTTGTTTATATAAGAGAAATCTATGATAATGTTAGAATTCTCTACTAGGTTAAGTAGTTAAAGTCAATGAAGTTAATAAAGTTTTTATACGCCTTTATTACATTTAAACACTACCAAAAAGCTAGGCCTATACGATCTGGGGTGACATTTATTGTGGGATGTCAAAAACGCCCACACGTTACTTTTTATCGAAAAAATATTTTGCTACACGAAAAATGATCCGGAAATACTTATTTTTCTTGATTTTAGTATAAAATAGAGAAAAAGAAAGAACCCATAAAGAAAGCCCAACATGGCAAAATCAAAAATGTTAATTTATTTACCAGTAATCTTTTTAACAACGTGCCAAGCTGTCATTGCATGTTTGGTTCCGGCTCGGAAAATTGTACCACTAGTTACATTAGAATATATAAGACCGACAGAGGGCATCAAATCGGCATATTGGTGAACATATGCCTCTTTGATTGTGTCATCTTCGGGTTTTCGAAATTCATACCCAGTTGAACTTCTAGTTTTCATATCTACAATATTTCAAAGAACTATATGTATTTTAATTTTGTTTTCTCATTTGCGATAACATTTGATAGGTAAAAGTACGATAATAATAATATTGGAAGAAAAATGTTATACATTACTGGCTAGTTATAAAAAGAACTCAAACAGTCAAACGTTGTGAAAGATGAATTTTAATAGTTCATTCGAACGTATATCTAATGAAAAAGATATAATGTATTACGCACCAAGATCATTATTTTGCTGTCCATTGCCCAGTTCTATTAAACTACAAACATCTTTCATTCTTGTTCTCTGAAAAAAATATTTATAGTGTTTTTAAAGATATTTTGACAAACATATATAGTTATGATCAGTTAACATCAGGCTTATGTCAGGCAGATATGGAATTATTTACAATTCTAGCATACGCATCAGTGTTTTAACCCTGCGACCCCTTTATCATATGCGGCCATCGACTTAACAAGACCAATGCACTTTTGAAGATTGAAACACACAGGTTGTCGACTTAATCGTCGGAAAGCGTATTGACATACACGATCAATAAGACCTTAACCTTTGACCCTACAATCATTTACTGGCCAATCTAATGCAACCGTGACGTTTGAGGTCCGAAGGCCCATAGGTTGTTGAGTTATTGGTCGGAAACCGTTTTAACCTACACGGTCAATGCAAGTTGACATTTATTCCGTTGACTAAAAATCAAAAGGAGTCATGTACTGGCCAAGTTCAATGCACCTGTGACGTTTGAGGGCAAATGATCTATGGCTTGTGGAGTTATTGGTTGGAAAACTTTTTGATTTAAAACGTCAGTTCGAGGTATACTCACCCTTTTGACAATAGAGTTCATATTCTTGTCATGTCCAATCTTTTGCAACTTTACCTCCGGTCTGTCGGCTTTTGGTTCCATAACTGTTTCTATAACTCTGTTTACAATACAATTGAATGTTTTCTTTTCTTCTATGACCTTAAAAAAGGTATATGACACGTCAACTAATTAATTAGTCATTTATCAAATATTTGTGATCTTATGAACGATATCGTTCAAAATTGACTCACATCAATAGCAATTACACGATTCATGCTTCTTTTCATAGTTGATCTCTTTAAAAGGTGCAGTCAAAATTAGTCTTTTGTTTCAAAGAAATATTTCACTTCAAACAATTGTGTGCGATAAAGTATCACTATGATCTGAAAAGTACAACCATCCATCAGTTCTTAAAGGTTACATAAACAAAAAATAGATTTACAACCAGTTAACAACGGTTTAACTATTCCGAAGCATATTGAAAAGAGACTGTTTTGTTGTAAGTTTAAAATCCATATATGATCACAAATTTTGCAACTTTACCTTCGGTCTGACGTCTTCTGGTTCCAAAGCAATACAATCGAATGTTTCATTTGTTTCCTTGACCTTAAAAAGGTATATGACACGTCAAGTAATAAATAAATCATTTATCAAATATTTTTGATCTTATGAACAATATCGTTCAAAATTGACTCACATTAAAAACAATTAAACGATTCACGCTATTTTTCATAGTTGATTCATGTAAGTCTTAGCCACTTACCAAGTTATTGCGAACAGATACATACGCACCATAAAATCCATATCTTGATCTCGTCGACTTTTACGTATAATGTGTTTTCTCATAATATTGTAATAACTAGATTGCTGAAATTGTTCCAGGCAAGTTAATGTACAAACAAATTAAGCATAATGTTTTGGAAACAATAGGTATGAGTAAGAGATATTAAGCAACAGAATTAAATTATAACATTTTATCATCGCTATTAAACATGTCCCATAGTGAGAGACAATGTAAAGTAAAATATCATGAAATTTACGTACATAAACATAGTGGAAAAGTTGAAAAAATAGATCAAAATAAGATCATGCAACCAATTTAGTGAATCAACTGAAAAAATATGAAGATCTTCTAAGACAGTGCAGTCAAAATTAGTCTTTTATTTCAAAGAAATAGTTCACTTGAAACAATTGTGTACGATTAAGTATTACTATGATCTGAAAAGGACGCCCATCCATCAATCTTTAAAGGTTATATCAACAAAAAATAAAAATAGATTTACAAACAGTAAACAACGGTTGAACTATTCCAAAGAATATTGAAAGAAAAGACTGTTTTGCTGTAAACTTAAAATCAATACATTAAAACAAATTTTACAACTTTACCTCCAGTCTGACGTCTTCTGGTTCCATAGGAATACAATTGAATGTTTCCTTTCCTTGTATGACCTTAAAAAGTATATAACACACCAACTAATTAATAAATCTATTATCACATATTTTTGATCTTATGAACAATATCGTTCAAAATTGACTCACATTAAAAACAATTAAACGATTCACGCTATTTTTCATAGTTGATCTCTGTTAGTCTTAGCCACTTACCAAGTTATTGCGAAAAGATACATACGCACCATAAAATCCATATCTTGATCTCGTCGACTTTTACGTATAATTGTTTTCTCATATTACAACTAGATTGATAAAATTGTTCCAGGCAAGTTATTGTACGAACAAATAAAACATCATGTTTTGGAAACAATAGGTATGAGTAAGAGATATTGAGCAACAGAAAGTGCAGTCAAAATTAATTAGTCTTTTGTTTCAAAGAAATATTTAACTTGAAACAATTGTGTACGATTAAGTATCAAGGACAACCATCCATCAATTCATAAACAAAAAAGAGATTTACAAATAATAAACAACGGTTACCGTTTAACTATTCCAAAGAAAATTGAAAAAAGACTGTTTTGTTGTAAGTTTAAAATCCATATATTAACACAAAGTTTGGAACTTTACCTTCGGTCTGACGTCTTTTGGTTCCATAACAATACAATTGAATGTTTTCTCTGCTTCTTTGACCTTAAAAAGGTATATGACACGTCAACTTATTAATAAATCTATTATCAAATATTTTTGAACTTATGCACAATATCGTTCAAAATTTACTCACATCAATAGCAATTAAACGATTCATGCTACTTTTGACAGTTGACCTCTGTAAGTCTTAGCCACTTACCAATTTATTTTGAAAAGATACATACGCACCATACAACCATACCTTGATCTCGTCGACTTTTACGAATTAGTGATTTCTCATATAACAACTAAATTGCTGAAATTGTTCCAGGCAAGTTAATGTACAAACAAATAAAGAACCATGCTTTGGAAACAATATGAGTAAGAGATATTAAGCAACAGAAATAAATTATATCATTTTTCAATCGCTATTAAACATGTCCCATAGTGAGAGATAATGTAAAGTAAAATATCATGATATTTACGTACATAAACATAGTGGAATAGTTGAAAAAAATAGATCAAAATAATTTCATGCAACCAAAGTAGTGAATCAACTTAAAAAATATGAAGATCTTCTAAGAAAGTGCAGTCAAAATAAGTCTTTTATTTCAAAGAAAAATTTCACTTGAAACAATTGTGTACGATTAAGTAGAACTGCCACTATCATGGCGTGAATACCCCCGCATACCACTTTGTCAGAATCAACAGTGGCCATTTAGAGCTCAAGGACAACCTCTCTGCCAAATCTGAGGTTACTAAGCCAGTGCATTGCTAAGTTAAGTATTCTACATGATTCAAATGTGAAAATGTCAAAATCAATACATTGCGGACAGGACATTCTTTAGCAATTGAGAAGAAAAGCTTTTTTTGTTAAGGCCCCTGTGACCTTGACCTTTGACCCAGTGACCTCAAAATCAATAGGGGTCACCTTATACTCATGATCAACATCCATGCCAAATATGAAGACTGTGGGTCAAAGGAATCTTAAGTTAATGGGTGGACAAACTTTTTGAAGTCAAAGTCCCTATGACCTTGACCTTTGATCCAGTGACCTCAAAATCAAAAGGGGTCATCTACTAACCATGATCAACATCCATGCCAAATATGAAGACTGTGGGTCAAAGGAATCTAAAGTTATTGGGCAGACAAACTTTTTGAAGTCAAAGTCCCTGTGACCTTGACCTTTGACCTGATGACCTCAAAATCAATAGGGATCATCTACTAATCATGACTAAGCTCCATTCCAAATATGAAGACTGTGGGTCAAAGGAATCTTAAGTTATTGGGCGGACAAGCTTTTTGAAGTCAAGGCCCCTGTGACCTTGACCTTTGACCTGGTGGCCTCAAAGTCAATAGGGGTCATCTACTAATCATGACTAACCTCCATGCCAAATATGAAGACTAAGGGTCAAAGGAATCTTAAGTTATTGGGCGGACAAGCTTTTTGAAGTCAAGGCCCCTGTGACCTTGACCTTTGACCTGGTGACCTCAAAGTCAATAGGGGTCATCTACTTATCATGACTAGCCTCCATGCCAAATATGAAGACTGTGGGTCAAAGGAATCTTAAGTTATTGGGCGGACAAGCTTTTTGAAGTCAAAGTCCCTGTGACCTTGACCTTTGACCTGGTGACCTCAAAATCAATAGGGGTCATTTACTAATCATGACTAACCTCCATGCCAAATATGATGACTGTGGGTCAAAGGAATCTTAAGTTATTGGGCGGACAAGCTTTTTGAAGTCAAGGCCCCTGTGACCTTGACCTTTGATCTAGTGACCTCAAAATCAATAGGGGTCATCTACTAATCATGACTTACCTCCATGCTAAATATGACGACTGTTGGTCAAAGGAATCTTAAGTTATTGGGCGGACAAGCTTTTTGAAGTCAAGGCCCCTGTGACCTTGACCTTTGACCTGGTGACCTCAAAATCAATAGGGGTCATCTACTAATCATGACTTACCTCCATGCTAAATATGACGACTGTAGGTCAAAGGAATCTTAAGTTATTGGGCGGACAAGCTTTTTGAAGTCAAGGTCCCTGTGACCTTTGACCTAGAGACCTCAAAATCAATAGGGGTCATCTACTAATCATGACTAACCTCCATGCCAAATATGAAGACTTAGGGTCGAAGGAATCTTAAGTTATTGGGGCGGACAAGAAAAAACCGACGGACAGCCGGACGGACGGCCGGACGGACGGACGGACGGACAAGCTGATTCCAGTATACCCCCCTTACAACTTTGTTGTGCGGGGGTATAAATATCACTATGATCTGAAAAGGACACCCATCCATCAATCTTTAAAGGTTATATCAACAAAAAATAAAAATAGATTTACAAACAGTAAACAACGGTTGAACTATTCCAAAGAATATTGAAAGAAAAGACTGTTTTGTTGTAAGTTTAAAATCCATATATTAACACAAATTTTGTAACTTTACCTCCGGTTTGTCGTCCTTTGGTTCCATAACAATACAATCGAATGTTTCATTTGTTTCCTTGACCTTAAAAAGGTATATGACACGTCAAGTAATAAATAAATCATTTATCAAATATTTTTGATCTTATGAACAATATCGTTCAAAATTGACTCACATTAAAAACAATTAAACGATTTACGCTATTTTTCATAGTTGATCTCTGTTAATCTTAGCCACTTACCAATTAATTGCGAAAAGACACATACGCACCACAAAATCCATATCTTGATCTCGTCGACTTTTACGTATAATTGTTTTCTCATATAACGACTAGATTGCTTAAATTTTTCCAGGTAAGTTAATGTACAAACAAATTAAGCACCATGCTTTGGAAACAATAGGTATGAGTAAGAGATATTGAGCAACAGAAATAAGTTATAAAAATTTTCCATCGCGATTAAACATGTCTCATAGTCAGAGTCAAAGTAAAGTTAATATCATGATATTTACGTATATAAACATAGTGGAATATTTGAAACAATAGATCAAAATGAGATCTTGCAAATAAATTAGTCAATCACTTTAACAAATGTGAAGAACTTCTAAGAAAGTGCAGTCAAAATTAGTCTTTTGTTTCAAAGAAATATTTCACTTGAAACAATTGTGTACGATTAAGTATCACTATAACCTGAAAAGAACAGCCATCCATCAATCAATCAACAAAAAATAGATTTACAAAAAGTAAACAACGGTTATCGTTTTACTATTCCAAAGCATATTGAAAAGAGACTGTTTTGTTGTAAGTTTAAAATCCATATATTAACACAAATTTTACAACTTTACCTTCGGTCTGACGTCTTTTGGTTCCACAGCAATACAATTGAATGTTTCCTTTCCTTGTATGACCTTAAAAAGGTATATGACACGTCAACTAATTAATAAATCAATTATCAAATATTTTTGATCTTATGAAAAATATCGTTCAAAATTGACTCACATCAAAAGCATCAAGAGCCATGTCAACATGGCCATCCCCCGCCGAATGTGTTTGCTCATTGGAAGAAGTATATGTAGTAGAACAGAATAATTCCATTTTAAGAGGTCTTTTGGTAATGAAAACTGATGGCTATAGTGATTACAGATTTGAAACCTATGTGAATACTGATTGTTGAAATAACAAAAAAATAATGCAGGGTAGGTAATCATTCTTGTGTGCTGCATCCTTCCTCAGTAAAATCTATCCACCTATGAAGTTTCAAGTTGATACCTCAAATACTTTTTGAGAAAAAAATTGAATTGAAAAATTAAGTATGAAAAATAACAAAGGACAATAACTCAAAAATTATAAAAGGTAGAGTTATCATTCTTGTGCACTGCACACCTCCCGAGTTAGATCTATGCACCTATGAAGTTTCATAATGATATCTCAAAGGCATTTTGAGTTATGCTCTGGACAAAAATTAATTTTGAAAAGTAAAAAAAGGGCAATAACTAAACAATTAAGCAGGGTAGAGTTATCATTCTTGTGCACTGCACTCTTCCTCAATGAGATCCATCCACCTATGAAGTTTCAAGTTGATACCTCAAATACTTTTTGAGATAAGCTCCGGACAAAATATTATGAAAAAGAAAAAGGGCAATAACTCAAAATTGTACAGGCAACAGTTATCATTCTTGTGCACAGCATTCCTCCTCAATAAAATCATTCTATCCACCTATGACATTTCATGTTGATATCTCAAACACTTTTTTTAGTTATGCTCCACTCAGGTGAAAAAATTAAGTATGAAAAATAACAAAGGGCAATAACTCAAAAATTATGAAAGGTAGAGTTATCATTCTTGTGCACTGCACACCTCCTGAGTGAGATTTATGCACCTATGAAGTTTCATAATGATATCTCAAAGGCATTTTGAGTTATGCTCTGGACAAAAATCAATTTTTGAAAAATAACAAAGGGCAATTAACTCAAAAATTATGCAGGGTAGAGTTATCATTCTTGTGCACTGCACTCTTCTCAATGAGATCCATCCACCTATGAAGTTTTCAAGTTGATACCTCAAATACTTTTTGAGATAAAGCTCCGGACAAAATATTATGAAAAAGAACAAAGGCAATAACTCAAAAATTGTACAGGGAACAGTTATCATTCTTGTGCACAGCATTCCTCCTCAATAAAATCATTCTATCCACCTATGACATTTCATGTTGATATCTCAAACACTTTTTTAGTTATGCTTCCACTCAGGTGAAAAATTAAGTATGAAAATAACAAAGGGCAATAACTCAAAAAAATTATGAAAGGTAGATTTTTTATCATTTTGTGCACTGCACACCTCCTGAGTGAGATTTATGCACCTATGAAGTTTCATAATGATATCTCAAAGGCATTTTGAGTTATGCTCTGGACAAAAATCAATTTTGAAAAATAAACAAAGGGCAATAACTCAAAAATTATGCAGGGTAGAGTTATCATCTTGTGCACTGCACTCTTACTCAATGAGGTCTATCTACCTATGAAGTTTCAAGTTGATAACTCAAAATACTTTTAGAGATATGCTCCGACAAAAATGTAAACGGAGACTATTTCTATATCACCCGTCGCCTTTTTCGGCGGGGATAATTAAACGATTCATGCTATTTTTTCATAGTTTGATCTCTGTAAGTTTTAGCCACTTACCAGTAATTGCGAAAAGATACATACGCACCATAAAATCCATATTTGATCTTCGTCGACTTTTACGTATAATTGTTTTCTCATATTACAACTTAGATTGCTAAAATTGTTCCAAGCAAGTTAATGTACAAACAAATAAAGCATCATGCTTTTGGAAACAATAGGTATGAGTAAGAGATATTGAGCAACAGAAATAAGTTATAAAAATTTTCCATCGCGATTACAACATGTCTCATTGTAAGAGACAATGTAAAGTAAAATATCATGATATTTACGTATATAAACATAGTGGAATATTTGAAACAATAGATCAAAATGAGATCTTGCAAATAAATTAGTCAATCACTTTAACAAATGTGAAGAAGTTCTAAGAAAGTGCAGTCAAAATTAGTCTTTTGTTTCAAAGAAATATTTCACTTGAAACAATTGTGTACGATTAAGTATCACTATAACCTGAAAAGAACAGCCATCCATCAATCCAATCAACAAAAAAATAGATTTACAAAAAGTAAACAACGGTTATCGTTTTACTATTCCAAAGCATATTGAAAAGAGACTATTTTGTTGTAAGTTTAAAATCCATATATTAACACAAATTTTACAACTTTACCTTCGGTCTGACGTTCTTTTGGTTCCACAGCAATACAATGAATGTTTCCTTTCCTTGTATGACCTTAAAAAGGTATATGACACGTCAACTAATTAATAAATCAATTATCAAATATTTTTGATCTTATGAAAAATATCGTTCAAAATTGACTCACATCAAAAGCATCAAGAGCCATGTCAACATGGCCATCCCCCGCCGAATGTGTTTGCTCATTGGAAGAAGTATATGTAGTAGAACAGAATAATTCCATTTTAAGAGGTCTTTTGGTAATGAAAACTGATGGCTATAGTGATTACAGATTTGAAACCTATGTGAATACTGATTGTTGAAATAACAAAAAAATAATGCAGGGTAGGTAATCATTCTTGTGTGCTGCATCCTTCCTCAGTAAAATCTATCCACCTATGAAGTTTCAAGTTGATACCTCAAATACTTTTTGAGAAAAAAAATTGAATTGAAAAATTAAGTATGAAAAATAACAAAGGACAAAAACTCAAAAATTATAAAAGGTAGAGTTATCATTCTTGTGCACTGCACACCTCCCGAGTTAGATCTATGCACCTATGAAGTTTCATAATGATATCTCAAAGGCATTTTGAGTTATGCTCTGGACAAAAATTAATTTTGAAAAGTAAAAAAAAGGGCAATAACTAAACAATTAAGCAGGGTAGAGTTATCATTCTTGTGCACTGCACTCTTCCTCAATGAGATCCATCCACCTATGAAGTTTCAAGTTGATACCTCAAATACTTTTTGAGATAAGCTCCGGACAAAATATTATGAAAAAGAACAAAGGGCAATAACTCAAAATTGTACAGGGAAACAGTTATCATTCTTGTGCACAGCATTCCTCCTCAATAAAATCATTCTATCCACCTATGACATTTCATGTTGATATCTCAAACACTTTTTTAGTTATGCTCCACTCAGGTGAAAAATTAAGTATGAAAAATAACAAAGGGCAATAACTCAAAAATTATGAAAGGTAGAGTTATCATTCTTGTGCACTGCACACCTCCTGAGTGAGATTTATGCACCTATGAAGTTTCATAATGATATCTCAAAGGCATTTTGAGTTATGCTCTGGACAAAAATCAATTTTGAAAAAATAACAAAGGGCAATAACTCAAAAATTATGCAGGGTAGAGTTATCATTCTTGTGCACTGCACTCTTCCTCAATGAGATCCATCCACCTATGAAGTTTCAAGTTGATACCTCAAATACTTTTTGAGATAAGCTCCGGACAAAATATTATGAAAAAGAACAAAGGGCAATAACTCAAAATTGTACAGGGAACAGTTATCATTCTTGTGCACAGCATTCCTCCTCAATAAAATCATTCTATCCACCTATGACATTTCATGTTGATATCTCAAACACTTTTTTAGTTATGCTCCACTCAGGGTGAAAAATTAAGTATGAAAATAACAAAGGGCAATAACTCAAAAATTATGAAAGGTAGAGTTATCATTCTTGTGCACTGCACACCTCCTGAGTGAGATTTATGCACCTATGAAGTTTCATAATGATATCTCAAAGGCATTTTTTGAGTTATGCTCTGGACAAAAATCAATTTTGAAAAATAACAAAGGGCAATAACTTCAAAAATTATGCAGGGTAGAGTATCATTCTTGTGCACTGCACTCTTACTCAATGAGGTCTATCTACCTATGAAGTTTCAAGTTGATAACTCAAATACTTTTAGAGATATGCTCCGGACAAAAATGTCGGACGGAAGGACGGACGGACGGAAGGACGGAAAGTCGGACGGACGGACGGAGACTATTTCTATATCACCCGTCGCCTTTTCGGCGGGGGATAATTAAACGATTCATGCTATTTTTCATAGTTGATCTCTGTAAGTTTTAGCCACTTACCAAGTTATTGCGAAAAGATACATACGCACCATAAAATCCATATCTTGATCTCGTCGACTTTTACGTATAATTGTTTTCTATATTACAACTAGATTGCTTTAAAATTGTTCCAAGCAAGTTAATGTACAAATGAAGCACCATGCTTTGGAAACAATAGGTATGAGTAAGAGATATTGAGCAAAAGAATTAAGTTATAAACATTTTCCCATCGCGATTAAACATGTCTCATTGTAAGAGACAATGTAAAGTAAAATATCATGATATTTACGTATATAAACATAGTGGAATATTTGAAACAATAGATCAAAATGAGATCTTGCAAATAAATTAGTCAATCACTTTAACAAATGTGAAGAAGTTCTAAGAAAAGTGCAGTCAAAATTAGTCTTTTGTTTCAAAGAAATATTTCACTTGAAACAATTGTGTACGATTAAAGTTATCACTATAACCTGAAAAGAACAGCCATCCATCAATCCATCAACAAAAAATAGATTTACAAAAAGTAAACAACGGGGTTATCGTTTTACTATTCCAAAGCATATTGAAAGAGACTATTTTGTTGTAAGTTTAAAATCCATATATTAACACAAATTTTACAACTTTACCTTCGGTCTGACGTCTTTTGGTTCCACAGCAATACAATTGAATGTTTCCTTTCCTTGTATGACCTTAAAAAGGTATATGACACGTCAACTAATTAATAAATCAATTATCAAATATTTTTGATCTTATGAAAAATATCGTTCAAAATTGACTCACATCAAAAGCATCAAGAGCCATGTCAACATGGCCATCCCCCGCCGAATGTGTTTGCTCATTGGAAGAAGTATATGTAGTAGAACAGAATAATTCCATTTTAAGAGGTCTTTTGGTAATGAAAACTGATGGCTATAGTGATTACAGATTTGAAACCTATGTGAATACTGATTGTTGAAATAACAAAAAAAATAATGCAGGGTAGGTAATCATTCTTGTGTGCTGCATCCTTCCTCAGTAAAATCTATCCACCTATGAAGTTTCAAGTTGATACCTCAAATACTTTTTGAGAAAAAAATTGAATTGAAAAATTAAGTATGAAAAATAACAAAGGGCAATAACTCAAAAATTATAAAAAGGTAGAGTTATCATTCTTGTGCACTGCACACCTCCCGAGTTAGATCTATGCACCTATTGAAGTTCATAATGATATCTCAAAGGCATTTTGAGTTATGCTCTGGACAAAAATTAATTTTGAAAAGTAAAAAAAGGGCAATAACTAAACAATTAAGCAGGGTAGAGTTATCATTCTTGTGCACTGCACTCTTCCTCAATGAGATCCATCCACCTATGAAGTTTCAAGTTGATACCTCAAATACTTTTTGAGATAAGCTCCGGACAAAATATTATGAAAAAGAACAAAGGGCAATAACTCAAAATTGTACAGGCAACAGTTATCATTCTTGTGCACAGCATTCCTCCTCAATAAAATCATTCTATCCACCTATGACATTTCATGTTGATATCTCAAACACTTTTTTAGTTATGCTCCACTCAGGTGAAAAATTAAGTATGAAAAATAACAAAGGGCAATAACTCAAAAATTATGAAAGGTAGAGTTATCATTCTTGTGCACTGCACACCTCCTGAGTGAGATTTATGCACCTATGAAGTTTCATAATGATATCTCAAAGGCATTTTGAGTTATGCTCTGGACAAAAATCAATTTTGAAAAATAACAAAGGGCAATAACTCAAAAATTATGCAGGGTAGAGTTATCATTCTTGTGCACTGCACTCTTACTCAATGAGGTCTATCTACCTATGAAGTTTCAAGTTGATAACTCAAATACTTTTAGAGATATGCTCCGGACAAAAATGTCGGACGGAAGGACGGACGGACGGAAGGACGGAAAGTCGGACGGACGGACGGAGACTATTTCTATATCACCCGTCGCCTTTTCGGCGGGGGATAATTAAACGATTCATGCTATTTTTCATAGTTGATCTCTGTAAGTTTTAGCCACTTACCAAGTTATTGCGAAAAGATACATACGCACCATAAAATCCATATCTTGATCTCGTCGACTTTTACGTATAATTGTTTTCTCATATTACAACTAGATTGCTAAAATTGTTCCAAGCAAGTTAATGTACAAATGAAGCACCATGCTTTGGAAACAATAGGTATGAGTAAGAGATATTGAGCAAAAGAATTAAGTTATAAACATTTTCCCATCGCGATTAAACATGTCTCATTGTAAGAGACAATGTAAAGTAAAATATCATGATATTCACGTATATAAACATAGTGGAATATTTAAAACAATAGATCAAAATAAGATCATGCAACCAAATTAGTCAATCAACTTAAAATATATGAAGATCTTCTATAAAAAGTGCAGTCAAAATTTGTCTTTTGCTCCAAAGAAGTATTTAACTTGAAACAATTGTGTGCGATTAAGTATCACTATGATCTGAAAAGGACAACCATCCATCAATTCTTAAAGGTTACATAAACAAACAAAAAAGATTTACAAACAATAAACAACGGTTTAACTTTTCCAAAGATTATTGAAAGAAAAGACAGTTTTGCTGTGAACTTAAAATCTATATATTAACACAAATTTTGCAAATTTACCTCCGGTCTGTCATCTGTTGGTTCCATAACAATACAATTGAATGTTTTCTTTGCTTCTTTGACCTTAAAAAAGTATATGACACATCAACTAATTAATAAATCTATTATCATATATTTTTGATCTTATGCACAATATCGTTCAAAATTGACTCACATCAAAAACAATTAAACGATTCATGCTACTTTTGACAGTTGACCTCTGTAAGTCTTAGCCACTTACCAAGTTATTGCGAAAAAATACAAACGCACCATAAAATCCATATCTTGATCTTGCAGACTTTTACGTGTGTTTTCTCATTTAATAACTAGATTGCTAAAATTGTTCCAGGCAAGTCAATGTACAAACAAATACAGCATCATGCTTTGGAAACAATAGGTATGAGTAAGAGATATTGAGCAACAGAATTAAGTTATAAACATTTTCCCATCGCGATTAAACATGTCTCATAGTAAGAGACAGTTTATTGTAAAATATCATGATATTTACGCATATAAACATAGTGGTATATTTGAAACAATAGATCAATATAAGATCATGAAACCAAATAAGTCAATCAATTAAAAAAATATTTTAAGAACTTCTAAGAAAATGCAGTTAAACTTAGTCTTTTGTTTCAAAGAAATATTTCACTTGAAACAATTGTGTACAATTCAGTATCACGTTGATCTGAAAAGGACAACCATCCATCAATCCTTAAAGGTTATAAAACAAAAAAATAGATACAATGGTTGAACTATTCTAAAGAATATTTAAAGAAAAGACTATTTTGCTGTAATCTTAAAATCCATATATTAGCACAAATTTTGCAACTTTACCTCCTGTCTGTCTTTTGGTTCCATAACAGTACAATTGAATGTTATCTCTCCTCGTTTGACCTTTAAAAGGTATATGACACGTCACTAATTAATAAATCAATTATCAAATAATTTTGATCTGATAAACAATATCGTTCAAAATTTACTCACATCAAAAGCAATTTAACGATTCATGCTACTTTTTAAAGTTGATCTCTGAAAGTATTACTTACTTACCAATTTATTGTGAAAAGATACATACGCACCATAAAATCCACATTTTCATCTGTTCTCATATAACGACTAGATTGCTAAAATTGTTCCAGGCAAATTAATGTACAAAAAATAAAGCATCATGCGTAGGAAACAATAGGTATGAGTTAGAGATACTGAGCAACAAAATAAGTTATAAACATTTTTCCATCGCTATTAAACATGTCTCATAGTGAGAGACAATGTAAAGTAAAATATCATGATGTTTACGTATATAAACATAGTGGAATATTTGAAAAAATAGATCAAAATGATATACAAAAGAATTCATTGTAACCTTATAGAAATCAAATCTCAAACTTTTTTAACAGTTTGAAATGCCGTGGCCGTCTAAATGGCGTAGAATTTCAGATTGACATGCCACGTAATTTTACATCGTTATCATAGCCTTTACACGGGCGATTCTCTCCAATTTTGTTTATGTATACATATTGTCTAAGAAGCATGCTTGTATATTGATTGTCTGTCTATACATAGTTTGACGATCGTCAAAAACATAATTATTTCCCTATTTTGATAAATTAATACATTGGTATCAAATAACAATGCTATCTAGTCTACAAATAATTAAAACTTGTCTTCTTTGCTGGGTGTCAAGAACAAAAATTGCTCAAAGCGTTCAGTCGGTATCATTTGTCAATTTCACACATTGTTATTTGCAAAATCATAATGTTATACCATATTAACAAAATCAAATGGTTTGTTTGCAAGTATTGTAATTATTACGTAGCAATTTATTTGACAAAATAAAAAGAAAGATTTTAATTGATGTAGCATTTCTTCTACAAAGCTAATTGAAAAACATCTTGATGAAAAAAGTCTGGTGTTCAATGAACATATGTACCAATTGTCAGAATGGAATGGGCCTGCAAATACCCTTTACTCTCTTGTCGTTTTAGCGTAAAGCGTGAAAAATTAATCCATTGTAAGCTAATTTGAAAAAAAATATCAATTGTTTGAATGTTTACCGGTTACAAATACAATAAAGGAAACTTTCTGTACCTACAATTCTGGTAACGTCAATCAATAAAGCTTTGTAAATTAACATAATCTATAATCTTAAAACTACAAAAAATTACTGGGGCTTCTTGATAAATTTGACGTTTTCAATTTGCTTTACACATAAATTATACAAATATTGAGGCCTCAATATATTTATTTCATACTCCACTTTTATGTTACTTCACTCTCACCAGCTAAATGATCAATATAACTATAGAAAAACCATTTTATACTCTAGCTTGTAGTAAAAGAAGAAACAGAAGTATATGTTGACAGTAAAATGATACTACTTTGACTTTGAAACAAAGTAAAATAGAGAATAAAAGAGAAAAACGTTTCCCATGTTGTGTTTTACATATATTTTTCGTATGCACTTAAAAACAGTAAAAACAAATTGATGAGCATGTTTGTACATGTACTTACTTCTTTCAAAATGTTGATACAATTTAGTACTTCACTCGAAACTTGCCCAACTTCCTTGGTTGCAGGGAGCAAAATTAGCAAATTTGTAATCAGCGTATCTAAATATTTCTTCGTCAGTCCCATTGTGATAGTTGAGTGGGCGTATTCTCTCCTGCATTCCAAAATCTAAAAGCAATATTTTTTAGTAAGTCACATATGAAAAAATGTTATCCAGTGTTGCATCATACACTACGAGGACTATCAATTTGCTGGTGAAAGTGTACATTTTGAACTCGATCAATACAATAAAAAGGCTTGCTTTAAAGTCTTAAAAAATAAATTTTCGGTTACAATGTTTCTAAATTACTGTCTAAATATTATCTTATAAGTACATTTTTATAACTAGTAGCTCTGTAAAGAGAAGTTTGAATTATATTATCTGCCGTACCCTCGATTCAACATACGCATCTATACATAGAGTCTTTTTTACAATTCTATTTAAAGAGTTTAAGAAGTGAAAATACGTGCATTTTATCATTTTAACAAAACTGTTTCCCCTTTCCACTTTCAACTTTCAATTTTCAATAAATTTTCCTGCATACTTAATATTGTTTAGATAAAATGTGTACAAATAAAAGCATCAATGGTATGCCCCTACCATAAATGGCTGGGGCATATTACCCTGTTCCGTCATTCCGAAATTCAGTCATTCCGTCGTCATCAGTTTCCGTTCATTATCTTGATAACAGTAAACACCTTCAACTCTCATTTGACATATGAATATATCCTAGGACAATGCAGGTCAAGTTTGTGCCAAGTTATATATGAAATCCCACTATGCATGTAAAAGTGTTGGTCCGGACAAGTCTTTTTCAATGACTTCTAAATGTTACCTTGACCTTTGACCTAGATACCTAGTTCATGTGCATGAGACTGCTTCTCATAGTGGTGATCATTTGTCTGAAGTTTCATTATAATGCCTCCATATGTCTTGGTGTGACCTTGACCTTGACCGAAGTGACCTACTTTTTGCACGCAATACTCACAATGGTTCATTTTCTCCGAAACATTTATACACTTTCAACTAACATTTGACATAGGGATATGTCTAATGAAGCAGATGCCAAGTTCAAATATGGACTAATGGTCCGCAAATATTGACAGAGTTATGCCCATAGATGAAATTTTCAGTTTCCGTTCATTATCTTCCTAACAGTTGTACACATTAAACTCAAATTAAACATATGGATATGTCATAGAAATATGCAGGTAATGTTCGAATTTGGTCATGGTTCAATGATTTTTGACAGAGAAATCCCTAAGAGATATGATCTTGACAAAATTTCTATCTTTTTTATCTTAAGTGACCTTGACCTTGCATATATTAACCTAAATTACACGTTTCACACTAGAAGTTATGGTAATGACCATTTGTGTGACAATCTCTTAATAAATGATTATTAAAATCGTTCGAATACACATTTTCATGTCTTCATCTGAACATTGACCCCTAAGTGTGACCTTGGCAGCAGGGACCTGAATTCTGCAAGCGACAATGGTGAATATGTGTGCCAAGTTGTATTGAAATCCCTCTATGCATGTAGAAGTGTTGGTCCGGACAAGTTATTTTCAATGTCCTCTAAGTGTTACCTTGACCTTTGACCTAGAGACCTAGTTCATGTGCATGACACTGCTTCTCATGGTGGTAAACATTTATCTGAAATTTCATTATTATCTCTCTATATGTCTTCGTGTGACCTTGACCGAAGGGACCTACTATTTGCACGCAACACTCACAATGGTTCCTTTTCTCCAAAACATGAATACACATTCAACTCTAATTGACATAAGGATACGTCAAAGGTATGCAGAGGCCAACTTCGAATATGGTCATGGTTCAATGATTTTTGCAGAGTTATGACCCTTTAACTTTAAATTTTCATTATCTGTTTATTATTCCAACAGTTGTACACATTCAACTCAAATTCAACATATAGATACATCTTTGGAAAAAGCAGGCCAAGTTTGAATTTGGTCATGGTTCTATGATTTTAGACAAAGATATCTCTCTTAAACGTTGTAAAAATGTATTTTTTAGTTTCTGCACACACTTACTGTGGTGGAAATGTATGTTTAAGTGTGAATTCGCATGTGCAGGTATTTGACCGGAAAATACAAGTCTTATTCGAATATGGTTTTGGTCAAAGGGGGTTGTAACTGTAATACAACGAAAAATAACGATTGTGTCCAAAGGGGGTTGTTATGCAGTTACGGCAGTAAATTGTAGCATGGAATGCTTGACACATATTACATTTTGGACTTTTACAGTTAAAAGTTATTGCTCAGGATTCAGAAAACCAAGTAAGAAATGCGCTGCAATCTTGTAATTTCGTTTATTTCACATCTACAAAGTTCATTTAATTGTAGCTATGCGTAGCGTAGCGATTCTCAAAAATGGTGTCTGTCAATTTAATTAATTTCTTCAATCCTGAATATTTACTGCAATACTAATATTTTACATCAAAAACCGCTACCGTTAATGTCTTCAAAAATAAACTTGTTTGTAATCTTTTTATGTAACTTCCGGAAAACTCTGCCGTCCGTGACGTCGCTAAAAAGGCGGCGAAGTTAACGTGACGCGAGAACTTTTAGCGCCAAAAAGTGAACAAATTAAAATTTTAATAATAATGTTAATAATTCTTACAGTGCCCTCCATGAAATGTCTTAATTTCATCAAATAAGAATAGCACTTAAGCAAATTTTGTTTTCTCAAAATATTAATAATTTACTTATCAAATATATATGATTTGAAAATAATGTAGTAGAAAACTAGTAGAAAAGAAGAAAAAAATACTAAAACGTTGTGTATATGTATCAAAAATGTATAAATCTACATACTTAATATTTTTTGTAAATGAAAATACAAAAATGTAAAAATAAATATTTAAAAAACAACCAATACACCTATATACGTAATTATTTTGAAAAATGTAAACATGACACAAATATAAATATCATCAAAGATTGCATTTTTTAAATTTTGCAATTATTATAATTTACGACCGCTATCTAGTCATGGTAAGAACATGCTCTTGCAAGAAGTACAATACATATTTATAGTTTATCAAATTCTTTTTTGGGTTCTTAAAATGTCTAAGACGCATAAACAAAAAATAAATAAATAAATTAAATTAAAAAAAGGCTATTGTACATCAGTAAATGTATTTTGACAAAATGAAAACGCACCTATAATTTACTCCGTGCCTTCTAAAAGACATAATTTTGTTATTGGTCTGAGGACATTTGCATTTCTTATACGGACAAGGCATTTGCGTACAAGCCCATCCTTACCCTTAAAAACCTCAGTTACTTTGCCAAGTGGCCACTGCCCTCTTGGAATGGTATCGTCTGCTACAAGTACGATGTCATTCACTTTCATGTTTCTTGTTTCTCTCTGCCATTTTTGTCGGTTCTGAAGAGAAGGTAAGTACTCTTTGATCCATCTTTTCCAGAATACGTCACTCAAATATTGTATCTGTTTCCACCATTTTTTACTGTGTACATCTTCTTTTTCAAAAACACCTTTTGGAATACTGCATTACTTTTCATTAAAAGAAGCGTATTTGGTGTAAGCGCTGGAAGATCTCTAGGGTCGCTACTCACGGAAGTGATTGGTCTATCATTTAGAATTCTTTCTGTTTCTGCGATGAAAGTTAGTAATTTTTCGTCTGTTAAAAGTTGTTCATTGGCAAGAGCTTTCAAAATGGTGCGTGTAGATCTGATCATTCTCTCCCATGCCCCACCCATATTGCTCGCGTATGGTGGATTAAAGTGCCAGTCTACCTTATTCTGTAACAGATATCTGCCGATCTTAGACTGGTTCCACTCTTCTAAGGATTTCTTAAGTTCTTTGTCTCCACTAACTAAGTTGGTTCCGTTGTCACTAAATATTTTCTCTGGTTGTCCACGTCTGCATGTAAAACCCTGGTAGGCAGCTATGAATGAATTTGTTGTCAAGCTATGGGCTACTTATATATGCGCTGCTCTCGTTGTCAAGCAAGAAAACAGACAACCATATCTTTTAACGCTAGATCGACCTAAATTTACTATCAATGGTCCAAAGTAGTCCACTCCGACAAACGTAAACGGTGGTTTGCAAGGTGTCGTCTGCTCTGGGATAAGTGGCGCCATCTGTTGTGTGAGTAATGGACCTCTCTGCCGTTTACAAGCAATGCATTTTCCTATGGTCTTTTTAACAGCACTAGGACCACGTAAAATCCAAATTTTTGACCGTATTTCTGCTAGAACGTGTTGCCACATCCTACATGTCCATTGCTGCTATGGCTATTGTGAATTATCAGCTCTGTCACGTGATCATTGTGGGGAAGAATTATAGGGGCTTTTTCATAGTCAGTGTAAATTTGTCTTCCAGACATTCGGATGAGTCCATTTTTCATCACAGGGTTAAGCATAGCTAATCTGCTATTCTTTTTTACGGGGTTTCCTTTCAATAAGTCTTTTATTTCTTGTTGGAAATTGATTTTCTGTACATATCGAACAATTTCATGAGTAGCATTTTGTATCTCAGCTAGTTTGAGGTCTTAACAATTTTGTTCATTTTTAAATTGACTTCTGCAATATGTCACAAACCTCTGTAACCAAGCAAACGCTCTAAGTAGTCTGTTCCAGTCTGAATAATGGTTGATGAGGTCTCCTAAAGTCGGCCCAGTGTATACCCCAGTGGCATTTATTGCTACGTCTCTTTTAATTTCGGAGTCGTCGTCGGCGATATCGTTTATGTTTACAAATTTAGGCCAAGTAGACTTGTCCTGTGCCAGGTGGTCCATTAAGCCACAAAGAAATGCTAGTTTTATCGCCAGGATCTATGCCTCTTGATGCTATGTCAGCGGGGTTCGAACTGGAGTCAATATAATGCCACTGTTCTGGACTCGTCATTTCATGAATATAACTAATTCTATTCCCGACGAAAGTGTTAAAACGTCTTGAAGTGTTATTTATGTATCCAAGAATGATCATTGAATCTGTCCAGAAAACAACTTTGTCAATTTTCAAATCAAGTTCTTCTTTCAGAATGGCATACAGACGGCATGACACAACAGCTCCATCACAGTTCGAGTCTCGGTATCGAAGCTTGTTTTATCGGGGCGAGTCGGGACTTACCGAAGCACTAGACAAACATGCAGTGTTATCATTTTCGGTCAGTAATGCGTAAATAGCGCATGCGCCGTAACCCGTCTCAGAAAAAAAAAAAACCATCGCTGAACACGTGTAACTGTATATTTTTTAAAGTACTGAAATTTTTGGTTGAAAACAACGGCTTTATTCGAACGTTTTCCAAAACAAGGTAAGTTTAATATCCAACGTTTGCCATTCATCGTGATCAATTTGCGGAATTGCTTCATCCCAACCAAATTTCCTTCTACACAAGCTTTGAACGATAGCCTTTGCTCGTAATGTCACTGGTGCTTAAAGTCCTAGTGGATCAAATATCGCACTAACTATGGAAAGCATTCCGCGTCTAGTTACAGGTTTTTATTTGTTTTCTTGATTTTGAATGTGATGAAATCGTCCATTAACGTTCCAATTAATGCCTAATAACACGATCATAAGGAAGTTCACTCTTCGGGACTGAGGCTAACAATCGTTGGTGTACGTTCATAATCGGGAATTGTATCAATGACTGACCTACTGTTGCTGATTCACTTTGCAAGGTCTTAAACCTCCCATTTCATCAGTGACTTTAAATACCGCTGCTAACTTTGTCGCTTTCTCTTCTGAATCTACAGATTTCAGGCAATCATCGACATAGAAGTTTTCTTTTAACAGTTTCTATAACTTCATCTGGAAATTTATTCGCGTTGTCACTGGCTGTTCTTCTTAATGTGCAAAGCTGCACACTAGGAGATGATGTGGCAGCCGAACAGATGCACCTGCATACAGTAAGTTTTAGGAAGTACAGACATGTCCCATCAGGCCACCATAGGAACCGGAGTGCGTGACAGTCTTCTTCAATCACATGAACTTGATGGAACATAGCTCTATATCAGCAGCAGACAGAGCTATCTTTTCTTCACGAAATCTTATAAGTACCACTACTAAACTGTTCATTAAATCTGGACCTTGAAGAAGCTGGCTATTCAATGAAGTATCGTTGTATTTCGCGGCACAGTCAAATACCACACGAACCTTTCCTGGTTTGTTAACGTTCATCACAGGGTGGTGGGGTAAGTACCATATGCGCTTAGAGTTTGTACCATTATTATCTACCTCTTTTGCATAACCTTTATTAATGTACTCACTAACCGTTTTGGTGTACATTTCATGTAAATATTTATCAGGAGACAATTTGTGTTTAAGTTGATTCAAACGTGCATAGGCTAATGCTAAATTATTTGGTAAGTTTATATCGTCTGCACGCCAAGGTAATCCTATCTTATAGTAACCATCTACATATGAAAGAGATGATTCCATTATGCCTAACGCTCTTTTATCTTCGATAGACATTGACTCTTTATCGCAGAATTTAACACCGTTGAAGTCAGACGTCCACATACGCTCGAGCTGTTGTTGCAGTATTATGTCATTTGAATGACCAAAGTTTATATTTCTCTGTTATGTTTTGTTCTGTTCTGTTCTACAAAAGGACGAGGAACTGGCCCACGAACTGCCCAACGAAGTCGTGTCCTTACAGCATATGGCTGATGACTGCTTCCAGAACGCACTTCAAGTGGAATCCGGACTTCATTAGCCTTTACTTTGGGAATTTGTAAATCGGACAAGTATGGAACGCCAATAATGTCATCACTTGTCACTGCAGAACGGGTAGAGATAGGTAACTGTTTAACCGTCCAAACATTGTTAAGGTGAATTTCACCATTTCCTGAAACTGGGCAAACGCTGAGATCAACTTCCTGTCCACAAGTTGTACTTCCGGTCGAGCTTATGGTCGATATCTGGAAGGTGACAGGCCGGCTGGTCAGATGCAACTGCTGTATAAGACTTTCATCACAAAGCGTTTTGTCTGCTCCATCGTCAAGCAGAGCATACAAGTTTTTGCAAGAGTAACCGTTCCCACCCTTGACAGTTTAGGTATGATCCCTAGACAGGTTTTAGCAAATGAACCATTAACTGCCGCACAATTAACAGAAGGTTGGGTTATTGAATTATCGGGACGCTTTGGGGACCAATTGTGTAAAAGAAAATGGTGTTTAGTGGTACAATCAGACAAAGTGCATAATTTATCCCGCCTACATTTGCATGACATATAATTGGGTTTGAAGCAATTGAAACACAATTTAGATTTTATGACAAACCTGTTCCTATCTTCTAAAGACAATTTTCTAAATTTATCACATAAAGATAAATTAGAACATGTACCTGAACAACAAAAACATTTTCCACTGTATTTTGACGTTTGGTTTTCTGTGTATGTAGACAGAGTAGTTATTTTACCTTTTGTGGTATTTCCTGACGCAGACGCTTTATTTTCTCGGACATTTTCTTTGACAACATCAATGCCGTAAACTGAACTAACAACACGTGACCTTTCATCAATAAATTTGGTCAATTCAAAGAAATTAGGTTCTCTCCCTGACTCAAAAATAGAGTGGGCTACCTCTGCCAATCTTGATCTCAAATGCATAGGTAGACGTCTTACAATGCGCCTTAATTTCTCAGAGTTATTTACGTCAGAAACAAACCCTAGTTGTGAAAGTGTCATTTGACATTTTTGCATATCTAAAGCTAATTGAGGCAATCCTTTAATATTAGGATGCATAAATATTAGGGCCAAGCAACAATTTATCAAAATGACTTCTCGCAACAACATGTGGCCTACTATAACGAGATTGCAAAATTGATTTAGCTCGGTTATACCCTACATTTGAATCCAATAACACAAAATCTTCTATGCAAGATTTTGCCTCACCAGTGCAATATTGTATGAGATAACTTAATCTTAACCTATTGTCACTTACTTTGCACTTAATGTTGGTCTCAAAATTTTTAATGAACTTACAATAATCAAGCGCAGAACCGTTGAATGTCAGTAACTCTGGTTTTGGTAAATTAAATCCTTCTTGAATGATTGATGCAAGTCGTTCCACTTCTAAACCGGAAGCGCTATTTCCGCCATCTTGCTGCGTTACATCTTCGAATTTACGTGCGTCTGCAGCCTCGTGATCTTTACCGGGACAAGCACGAGAATAACGTGCCGTATTGCTATCGGCTTCATTATCATTTCGATAAGTATGTCCAAAATCCATAGTTTTTCTGCACAATATGCCCATCTTCTAATATGTCGTCTGCTTCTATCACCGTGCTTTCGTCCTGCCCACATTGACTCCTCCAGCCTCGCTTCCATCACAGCACTTTTCTTGATCCAGTAGTTGCGATTTATCTTTGAGCTCCTTCTGTATTGCCTCTAATCGCAATTTCTCCTTCTCCAAAGCTTGTTTTTCTTTAAGAGTCTTAAGTTTTTGTTTCAGCTATCAGACGCTTAACTTTTTGCGTTTCTTAGCCGAGTTGCTGATGAAACTGCACTACTGGGTATTGATGCTACGGGATTCCAATTCGGCATATCTTTTTCTTGAATTCTATAAAGTTCGCTCGGCAACTTTCAAAGTTCTTCTTTAGGGTTTCTTATAGTTTTTAGGATCGTCGCAAAAGTCTAAACATTCAAAGTGTGTTGTTTTAAATTTTCTCGTATCTTTCGCACAGTCGATTAAACAATTCTTTTAATTTTTGCTCATTTTCAGTGCTTAACATCAACTCTTCAAGTTCTCTATAACTCTTGGTTAACTGTGCCAAATGCGCTGTCCGCGATTTCCGTGCAGTATCGTAGTCCATTATTTTCTTTTTGCGATTATAGTCGACAATGTTGAGAATTGTTCAGGATTCAGAAAACCAAGTAAGAAATGCGCTGCAATCTTGTAATTTCGTTTATTTCACATCTACAAAGTTCATATAATTGTAGCTATGCGTAGCGTAGCGATTCTCAACAATGCTGTCCTGTCAATTTAATTAATTTCTTCAATCCTGAATATTTACTGCAATACTAATATTTTTACATTAAAAACCGCTACCGTTAATGTCTTCAAAAATAAACTTGTTTGTAATCTTTTTATGTAACTTCCGGAAAACTCTGCCGTCCGTGACGTCGCTAAAAAGGCGGCGAAGTTAACGTGACGCGAGAACTTTTAGCGCCAAAAAGTGAACAAATTAAAATTTTAAGAATGTTAATAATTCTTACAGTTATATCACCTGAATCAATTTCATAAAATATCCGGTTTTGCTGACATTTTATATCAAATATTTGCTCATTTGCAGGAATTGCAGTACCATGAAACTCCCTCTTTAATGAATGTTTTTCAAATGTTTGCAATTTTTTAACCCTGCACACTGTCTATGATACCAATTGCTACACGAATCACATTGTATCCATTCATCATCTTTGTCAATAAAACAAAAGTGACATAAGTCAGTGGTATCTTCATTGTCTGAAGATGATCCAGCTTGAAGTCCAGATGGCTCAGGTTCTTGAGACATACTGGCCTCGGGCTCCAAGGACGGGCCTGGTTCAGCCACAATGGCATCTGATGAATCCGTCTCTTTTGGAACTTTGTGCATAACAGATGTTTTGGTGACATTTTTACATTTATTGGAAGCAGTTTGCTTTTGCTTCGTCACCTTAATCTGCTTACGATGAGCCATAGTTTTTTCCACCCTATATGCAGACTTAATGTCTTTCCTAAACTGAGACAGTAGCACCATAAGGTATTTTTCAACAAGTTCATGATATATACTGCAAATCTTAGATGAAATCCACACCATTTTTTCCATCACACTAATTATATCTGAATTTTCATCAAACTCTTCAACGGGCTGTTCAGAACAACTTGTTACAACAACATTAGCAAAAAGTTCATATAAAGGTTGTATATTTAAAATAAATTCAAAACACGTATTATATATTTCCTTTACATATTTCATAAGATTTTCATTAATGAGGAGTTGCAGACTCTTTTCAGTGAGACAAACAAAGAATTTAAACAGTCTGTCAGTTACATTTGTTAAGCCCCTTGATGCATACTGCTTCCTTTCAATATCAAGTAATGAATCTGGCTCTTCAGTGTGAGCTTTCAAATAATGTTCATCTTCCCTGAGGGTGTTAAGAATGTAATTTACCCATTTGGCTTCAATATACATGTATACATGTTACCTTGCTGGTGGAACATAACTTGCTTAGAGATGCTAAACATTAGCCTGCAACATACCGTACACGAGCTCTGGATGCGTCTGTCACATACCTTTTGTAATAAAACTGCTGCTAATTTTCAACAAATCAACCTTTTGCTTTAAATAGAACAACCTAACAGCTTCTATTAAGCTGTAGCAAACTATCATGTGATTATCTGTGAAATCCTTTCCATGAAATAACATAAAACAACTCATTCTATACTCTGCACTTGTATTGAACTCATGTACCAAGCGATAGAAACTGACAATATTCTTTTCCGGAATTCCAGTCGAGATAGACTTGTTGCCTGTTAACTTTGTGATGAAACTAGCCAATTTCAGAAACAGTTTTTTGACAAATGTAATAAGTCTATGACGGTCAACTTCATGAATAATTCTTTTTATACAAACATGTGTATCAGTTACTTCTTTTTTGTAAATCATTGACTGCATAACACTGTCAATATCAAATCCTTCTGGAATCAAAATTCAACAGATTCAGCTTCATCAGATATAATTGTGGCTATAACTGTATTAAATTCTTCATCAAAGTCGTCATCACTTTTTTCACAGTCAATATCTTCTATATCAGCACTTTGTGCAGAACTGTCATCAACTTGTTCAAAACTGAGTGGTGCAGCATCTTCAGATTTACTGAAACAAGTGGAAATAAAAATAATTTGCCTTCATTTATGCTGTGTTGCAAATGTTTCAATACTCATGCATAATACCTGGTACTGTATAACTGTATAAACCTTAATAATAACATAATAACACATGCATGCAATAATCATTCAAACAATAAGTCAAACCTGTCTATAAAGACCACCCTTAGAAAGGCAAAAGGTGGTTTTGTTGTCTGGTCATGTTGGTCTTTATTCCGAGGTTTAAATACATATTAAAAATCAAAATGAGAAACAAAACATGTTATTTGGAGGTGGGCTTTAACACAGGTTTGATTGAATATGTACCTTATAATCTCATTAATATACCTACAAGTTGATCAAATGACCGTTTTCAATATCATATAAATAAATAATACTTAAATATCAGAGTTTATAAAAGTTTAAAAGCAAACAGGTCAAGCTTTTTTGATATTGAGGCATCTTAGAGTGTTTAATTGATTAGATTTCAAGGTACAAATTTGTAATTTTTATTGGTGCATTAAAAACACTGAAACAGCTATGTTAAAGTCTGCCTATCTTTCTTTACAGGTAAAATTCTCGATTACGCTATGAGAAGAACAGTGAAGTTAAAGTCAACTTTCTGTATGAAAGTTTTAAATTTGAGCTGACAGAATCTGGCAGCACCCAGCCTCTACCTGGATTGAGAGTGTTTTTGGATATCTGAACACAGTTTATCCAGAAACAAAACGAGTAAGAAAACGTGGAAATGGAAAGTGGCTGACATTGTACAGGGGTATAGCTATAGAACCCTTACAGCCCATTAACAAAACTTCACAGTTTAAGGATATCCTCAGCTTTCTGCCACAGACATTGACTGTTAAATGTGTAACTGATAGTGTAATAGAATGCTCTACAAATAGCACTTGTTTATCAAATGGAAATGCTGTATCAAAAGAGGTAAAATTTTATGACAATGGAACTTGGGACCTGACAGTTTTTGTAAAAATATAAGTCTTAGTACTGTGCAAGTAAAAAACACATTCACATTTGATGAATTCAGAGTAAGTAACATCTGTTCATTTGTGGTAAATTTAAATATTTGTGAAGGTATCGTTTTCAATAAACCGGTCATAATGAGTAGATTTTACACACTTGAACAATTCCAGAAAAACAATGCAGCAGCCCCTGCAAAGACAATACGTTCTATTTCCTTTTGCAGCACAGAGTAATACATGTAAGACATGCAGAACGATAACATTCTCACCTCCTGATAAGGAAAATAGAAATCCATCTGCTAATGACAAATATGATGACAACTTAGTCCGCATCAAACATCTTCTGAAACACGCAACCCTGAACTGGTCAATTTGTTTGTAGAACAATAAAAAAATGTTGCTTGTGATCCTCGAGGGAGAAGATGGTCAAAATCATTTATTGGTACATGCCTCCAACTTTACAACAGAAGCCCTCATAGTTATGAAATATTACTTTCTTCAAAAATTTTAGTACTTCTATCAGCTTCAACTTTAATAATGTTTAAAAATAGACTTAAACAGGAACCTGGGTTTGATCAGTCAATGTTTGAGTGGATGTTACAGGAGGCTAAAAGAAGAAATTTACCAGATGAAGGGATGACTGGAGGTCTTATTTTTGATGAGATGTCTATCCAATGTGACCTACAGATCAGTAAAAATGGTGACGTTGTAAAGTTAGTAGGCTTCTCAGATCTCGGTAAAGAAGGGGACATGTGCAACACACTTCGCATAGGGACTGGTAGCAGAAAATTGGGCACGCATGTTTTGCAGCTGATGTTCTTGGGTATCACAGGCTTCATATTTCCATTCGCACATTTTATTACGGCCAATGTACAAGCATCAGAATTATAATGTCTATTTTGGAAAGCTATTCAACTTTTGAATACATATGGTTTTAAAGTTTTATACACATGCATGGATGGTACAGTTTGTAATCGTTCATTTATGCATCTTTGTGTTGGTGAAAATTCATATTTGAATTATAAATTTTTGTCACCTAATCCAACTTCATCACAGGATGTAATTTTCACAATGGATGTTTCTCATGTGTTAAAAAAAATCCGTAATAACATTATGAAAAGTGGTCTAACAGCAAAATCTACTAGACATTTAACTTTACCAGATGGTAATAATATTCAGTGGCAGATGTTCATGGACTGCTACAAATGGGACCAACAGAACAGTCTGCAGTTACATAGAAAACTGACAAATGAACATATATTTCCAGATACACAGCAAAAAATGAGAAACCACCTAGCAGAAGAAGTTTTAAATAATGAAATGTTGAATTTAATGAAACAATATAAGAATTCTCTTGGTGAAAAGGGTCAAATTCTTAATGGTGCTGTGCAGCTCCTGGAAAATACATCACATATTGTTTCAATTTTCCGTGACATGAGACCAATAACAACTTTAAATGATCCTAGGTTGAGTACACTGCACACAGTTAGTGAATGGTTTTTAGAATGGGAAAGATATGGGCATCAAAAGAAATCAAAGACTAAAAAATCAAATCTCAAAATGCTTATGTCACTAGAATGCCATGAAGACATTCAAGCTTGCATTCAGGGATTCATTCTATTGTGCAAATTTGTATTAAAAATGTCAACAACAATTCATGTTACACCAGGCTTAATAAACTCAGATGTGATTGAAAATGTGTTCAACCAGCAAAGGTCAACTTATAATGGAGCTAATACAAATCCAAATGCACTTCAATACAGGAAAACTATAAACAGCATCCTTGTGGGCCAAAATGTCATTTCCAGGAAATCAAATGCCGGAAAGCCTGATCTGAGCGCCGTGCCTTTCACAGTGGACATGAAACCCCTAGTCAGGAAACGAAAACCAGCTAGCAATAACAAGTGTTCTGACATCAAAGTTATCAGACTATAAGTCAAAAGAGGGGCATAATTATGCAAAAAAGCAAATCAGAGTTATGGGACTTATGCAAATCATATTAGATAATCACAGAGAACAAGTGTGTGAACTTTCAAACCATTCACTTCAGTAATTATGGAGATACCAGCTTACACGCAAAACTTAACCAAGAATTTCTAAGTCGAAAAAGGAGCATTATCATGTAGCAAAGCAAATCAGAGTTATGGGAATTGTGCCAATCATGTTAGATAATTACATAGAACAAGTGTGTGAAGTTTCAAACCATTCACTTCAGTAATTATGGGGATACCAGCTTACACGCAAAAACTTAACCAAGAATTTCTGATTCGAAAAAGTGGCATAATCATGCATCAAAGCAAATCAGAGTTATGGGACTTGTGTCAATCATGTTAGATTATCACAGAGTTCAAGTGTGTGAAGTTTCAGTCATCCTTTCAGTAGTTATGGAGATACCAGCTTACATGCGAAAACTTAACCAAGAATTTCTAAGTGGAAAAAGGGGCATTATCATGCAAAAAAGCAAACCAGAGTTATGGGACTTGTGCCAATCATGTTTGATTATCATTGAGAACAAGTATGCGAAGTTTCAATCCAATCCCTTCAGTAATTATAGAGAATACTTGCTTACATGCAAAAACTTAACGACAGGGACGCCAACGCCGACAAATGGCCGGATGACTGCATTGGCTTATCTGCGAATAGTCAAGCTAAAAAGGTAATTATATTTCATATTTAATTGTAATAATAGGTTTGGCTTAGTTAAATCAAACCTGTCTGCAGTTGCAACAATAGGCAGGTGACTTCTGAAGTTCTGAATTATTTATTTATTTATTTATTCATTCATTCATTCATTCATTTATTCATTCATTCATTCATTCATTCATTCATTCATTCATTCATTCATTTATTGATTTATTTATTTATTTATTTATTTATTTATCTGTCTATTAATCTTTTTTTTTTTCATTAAATTATTTCATTTATTAAATTATTGAATTGTAATTAAATCATTTTATTTATTTCTTATTAAATTATTCCAAAAATTATTCATTCAGAAAAAACATTTTTATAAAGTCATTTATATTTATTTATTATTTAATTATTTCATTTATTTAATTATCATTAATTGATTTTATTCAATTATTTATTATCAAATTATTCAGTAACAAAAATTATCATTTAGAATAGAAAATATTCAAAATTATTGATAAATACAGGAATTATTATCATGGAGTGGTATGAAAAAAATTGTTGAGTGGCAGATGCCATGAGTGAAATATAATATTTTTGAGTGGTATGAAAAAAATTGTTGAGTGGCAAAAGCCATGAGTAAAATAAGAAGATGACATAGTTCATCAATTTAAGATGAAGTAGAATAAATATTTTCATCATGAATTTTAAATAAGCATAAATACCTGTGTGAGTTTCTGCAACATGTTAAGTCAGGGAAAGCTGGTTTTGATGTCTCATTAACAAAATTTTTAACAGTCTAAGGTGGAGGTGTGACGTATCTAGGGTGATAGTTGATGACAATTAGACCTGCAGATGTAGTTACACGTGACATTGCTACACCAAGTTGACCAGGCCTAAACATATCTCTACAGTCAACTTCTGTTCTGAAATATATATAGTAACAAGTGTATGAAGCCACAGAAATACCAAAAATAATGATAACTAGAAATGTGTCATCATGCCACGGATGCCCCCGCATGCAGCCAAAATTTCAGATGGTGCATTAATTATTTTTTTCATTTTAAGTTCAAAGCCTTTAAAACTTTTCAATGTTAACACAAACCATTTTCATAAATGGTCAAGGCACTGAAATTATTCAGTCTTAACCTTTTAAAAATAGCATATTGCATATTTGTAGCAAAAATAATGGCTAAAAGTATGAGTGCTGAAACTGATAATTTTTCCCAACATTCAGGAAAGATAAGTTTGTCTAAAATCATTGAACCACGACCAAATTCAAACTTAAACTGCTTATTCCTAAGATGTATCTATATTATTTTCAAAGTGAAAGGGACATAACTCTGCCAAAAAATCATCAAACCATGACCAAATTCCAACTTGACCTGCCAATTCCTTTGACATATCCATATGTCAAATTTAAGTTGAATATGTAACACTGTTGGGTAGATAATGAACAGAAACTGTAAATTTCATATTATTTTCAAAGTGAAAGGGACATTACTCTGCCAAAAATCATTGAACCATGACCAAATTCG
Source organism: Ruditapes philippinarum (assembly GCF_026571515.1). Lineage (NCBI taxonomy): Eukaryota > Metazoa > Mollusca > Bivalvia > Venerida > Veneridae > Ruditapes > Ruditapes philippinarum. Next base: position 146,959 of record NW_026866630.1, read on the forward strand.
AACTTGGCCTAGGCATTCCAAAAACATATCCATATGTCAAATTTGAGTTGAATGTTTTGTACCATTGGGGAGATAATAAACAGAAACTGAAAATTTCATATTACTTTCAAAGTAAAAGGGGCATAACTCTGCCAAAAATCATTGAACCATGACCAAATTTGAACTTGACCTGCGCATTCATTTGACGCATCCATATGTCAAGTTTGTGTTGAATGTGTTGTACCTTAGGGGAGATAAGGAACAGAAACTGAAAATTTCATATTGTTTTCAAAGTAAAAGGGGCATAACTCTGCCAAAAATAATCGAACCATGACCAAATTCAAACATGACCTGTATTTTTTTCATGACATATCCATATGTCAAGTTTGAGTTGAATGTTTTGTACCATTGGGGAGATAATAAACAGAAACTGAAAATTTCATATTATTTTCAAAGTAAAAGGGGCAAAACTCTGCCAAAAATCATCGAACCATGACCAAATTTGAAATTAACCTGTATTTTCTCATGGCATATCAATATGTCAAGTTTGAGTTGAATGTGTTGTACTGTTGGGGAGATAATGAACGGAAACTGAAAATTTCATATTATTTTCAAAGTAAAAGGGGCATAACTCTGCCAAAAATCATTGAACCATGACCAACTTCGAGCTTGACCTGTATTTTTTCATGACATATCCATATGTCAAGTTTGAGTGGAATGTGTTGTACCGTTGGGGAGATATTGAACGGAAACTGAAATTTCATATTATTTTCAAAGTAAAAGGGGCATAAATCTGCCAAAAATCATCAAACCATGACCAAATTCCAACTTGACCTGCCAATTCCTTTGACATATCCATATGTCAAATTTAAGTTGAATATGTAACACTGTTGGGTATATAATGAACAGAAACTGTAAATTTCATATTATTTTCAAAGTGAAAGGGACATTACTCTGCCAAAAATCATTGAACCATGACCAAATTCGAACTTGGCCTAGGCATTCCAAAAACATATCCATATGTCAAATTTGAGTTGAATGTTTTGTACCATTGGGGAGATAATAAACAGAAACTGAAAATTTCATATTACTTTCAAAGTAAAAGGGGCATAACTCTGCCAAAAATCATTGAACCATGACCAAATTTGAACTTGACCTGCGCATTCCTTTGACGCATCCATATGTCAAGTTTGTGTTGAATGTGTTGTACCTTAGGGGAGATAAGGAACAGAAAGTGAAATATCATATTATTTTCAAAGTAAAAGGGGCATAACTCTGCCAAAAATCATCGAACCATGACCAAATTCGAACTTGACCTGTATTTTCTCATGACATATCCATATGTCAAATTTGAGTTGAATGTGTGCAACCGTTCTTAAGATAATGAACGAAAACTGATGATGACGGAATGACAGAATGACGGAAGGACGGAACAGGGTAACACTATATGCCCCGGCCATTACATGGCGGGGGCATAAAATCTCTTGTTTAGTGCTTATAAAACAAATCATATCACATATAGTTCTACAAACAGAATTAGAAATTCCATATAATTGTAGTTATTTGAACAAAGATTGGCTGTATATGGTCAGCTATGACTTGGTTTCTTTTTCTATACTAACCGGTTTAGTGTCATTCTTGTGCCTTATGTATGGTAAGTCCAAATGCAGGTTTTAGTGGATACTGCTATCTTACAGCTATATCAGTATTAAGCCTTGGACTGTAAACTGAAACATAGATATATCTAAAATGTAGTCAATCATATCAGAGCATCATTTATTAGTTATTTATGTAGTCTTTGGATATTTATTTATTATAATATAATATTTAATTAACAAAAATGTCAATTACACATATTTATACCTCTATTGGAAATGCATGAAAGTTTGTTATTATCTTGCTTTAGTACAGAAGTAAACAGTGGCTTATTCATGTTAATTTCAATATATAACTTATCATTTAGCATTTGCAGTTTAACTAACAGAAACAAAAGGGAAGTAATTTCCTCCTGGGCTTTATATTTCGTGACTTGCTGCATCAAGATACAAAGCATTTTGAGAGTCCTTATTATTTATTATGATTATATAACAACGTCATATAAATTTTCAAAATCTTGATGTAAGGTTAAAGGAACAAAACTCCTTCCTTACTGTTAAATATCATAATTTTCAGAAGGGAGACAAATGAACATAATATTATGTCAATAGAAATTTACCTGTAAATTTTACTTTTGGTATCCTTTTTGTCATGTTGGCTGTTGGAAAATGAACAGTTGGACCAGATCCATCATCAGGAATATCCTTTACATATCCCTGGAGACCGTTGACAAGTTTGTCTGATAAATTTCTCAATAAAATAACTGGGCAACCGACTTTCAGCCATAATACATGAGGAGCAGAAATTGTAGACATCTTTTTTGCCAGTCCCTGGTCTGTAGATTTAAATTCATACACATTTCCAGGAAATTCTAATAAACACTTTCTGTTATAGTCATCTGCAAGATCATTTTTGGCAAATAATTTCACAGTCCTTGAACCTGCTTGAACGTCTAGGTGCCTATTCAGTTTAGATATAAAGTTTTCAGATTCAAGGGATATTACACCATTACATACTTCATTAATTGCTGTAATGAACTGCTCCTCACTTTGTCTGACTATCTCAGTTAAAATGACTCTATGGGGGAATGTCTTCTTAAAATTATCAGACTCAAAACAATACTTTCCTTCATCCCCATATGATGGACTGGCAACTGGTGGTAACTGGAGGAAATCACCACAAAAAATTATTTGTATACCTCCAAAATCACGACTTGGGTCTTTAATTTTACAAACATTATTTACACTGTCAAAAACTTGTTGACTTATCATTGAGCATTCATCAACAATTATAGTGTCAACATTGTATATGTTTTTGAGTACATGCTTATGTTTTGGGTTGTTTTTTATAACATCTGTGATACGATCAGGGCCATAACGACCATCGGATATCCCAGTAAACTGATGAATAGTACAAGCGTTGACCCCTTTATAAACACTGCACGCAATTCCTGTTGAACATGTGATCTGTACATTTTTACCGATCTTCTTCAAGCTTTTGGCAATTTCATTGATAACAAATGATTTGCCGGTTCCTGCTGAACCTAATAGTAGAAGGTTATGTCCTTCTATCACAATGTCAACGGCTTTTTTCTGTCCAATATTCATCTTAAACAGTGTTAAACTGTTAGAATTTATTTAATACGACATGTGATGAAATCAGCTGTTGTTTACATCCGGTGTTTTGGTGTCTCGTTTCAGCTGTACAAGTCTATGGTGTACGGAACCAGCGCTACAGCCAATAAAACGACGCCTTAAAAAATTGTCACGTGACTAGCGAATGGTCGTTCTCGGAGAAAAATTAGAAAGTGAAAGAAAATAAACGTTTCATGGACGTATGTCGAATAAGTTACAGGTAATTATACATGCATGTTTTGCAAAAGAGTCTTTTTTATTGAATTCAAGCCTTGGCTTCCCGTGTTCGTTGTTGTAAATTGTTTATACGGGATAAATCACGTTGTTTACTATGTTGCGACTTCTCGGTGGACTAAGCAAGAAAGTCGTTTTCGGCTAGAATTGTGTTCGGCAGGTTACTATATGCATGGTAAAAGGGACAAATTGCTATTATTTATTGAAAGTACCATTAGTAAGCTACATGTACACGTAAAAAATATAAAATTTGCTTGAAAAATGGAAAAGAAATTCGCTTCTCATTGAGTTAAGGGCGCGAAAATTGTGTTTTTTTGGAGTTGGAACCCTTGTCTATATATAAGGATTGTCACCTGTTTTTTGGTCTGGACCTAGTTTTGGTCACAAATAACCCCAATGTAGAGTCCAGGCACCGTTACAACCCCTTTGGTTTTGGTCCGATGATTTTGACAGACTTATCCTTCTTAGATTAGAAAATTCAATTTTTTTAGGAATGTATGTCTGAGGTTGACATTGCATGCGCTTTTATTTACCAGAAAATAGAACTCAGATCTAATTTGGTCATGGTCAGATGTTTTTTACAGTTACCCAATTGAGCTTAAAAAGAAAAATAAAGATTCCAATTTCTAATCATTACATCGGTTGAACTATGTATGAAAATGGTTTGTGTTGATATTGAATAGTTTAAAGGCCTTGAACTAAGAATGAAAGAAATGGTTTGTGCAAACAAATTTAGAACTTTATATTATTATAACATTTGACATTTTGGCAACATGTCCTAATTCCTGTCACATAAATACTTGGTGGTTGAAAACTTGGCTTTTTGGTCGCATTGCGGCGCTGTTGTTATAAAGTAATTGACAATTGCCTTGGTTTCTGAACATTAGGCACCAATGCACTGTCTATCCATCCATCTGTTTGTTCATACTAGGTAAACCTAAAACGGCAAGCTGAATTTCTAGGGTAAACTCAGGTGTGTGTCGTACGTTAATATTTAACAATTAAGCTTCTTCTCTGGGACCACTGAACCAAGTTCAACCAATTTTGGCATAAAGTATCTATGGATAAAGGGAACCAAAAATTGTGAAAGTCATGGCCTCTGCCACTCTGGGGCATGAGGGATGGGCCTTTAACCATAAAAATAATATTTATGGTTTCCGGGCGATAACTAGAGTTTGGAATGAGATATTGTAATCAAGCTTGTTATTTTGCAAGCTTATATGAAGACCTGGGTCGGTCTGCATTCGGACCAACGGAGATCAACGTCACCGTTTTTTAAGAATGAAAAACATTTTTTTACGGACAATAACTAAGGTTACGAATAAGTCAAACTTGGTTTTTAGCAAGCTTATATAAATATCTTAAGATCTTCGTTGGGACTGCATTGGGACCCTCTTTGGGTCAAGGTCCAGGTCAATGTTACTGAAAATAAAAAGAAATTGTTTGCAGACAGTAACCAGAGTTAGGAATGAGATATTGTAATCAAACTCTGTATATAATATATATTAAAATTATATAATGTCCCCCGGTTTTTTTGTTGTTTGTTTTTTTTTTTTTTTTTTTTTTTTTTTTTTTGTTTTTTTTTTTTGTTTTTTTGCTTTATGATCCCCTTGGGTGTAGGTCACCGTTACTTAAAATAGAAAAAATAGCTTTCCGGACTATAACTAGCATAACTTTGTATTTAGCAAGCCTATTTGAACCCCTGGCTACTTTTGCTTTTGTACACCATGCCATCAAGGTTCACTGTTACTAAATATAGAAAAAATTGTTTCTGGAAAATAACATTAGTAAAGAAACATTTTACACAGTTGATACTTCATAGATGTTAGGTTGAGTTCAAATTTTGACAACTAAAATTTCAAAAAAGTCAAGGTTGTTGGAGGGGTATTACCTTTTATGATAGCTTCAGTTATAAAAGTAGGAACTCTTCAAACCTGAGGAATGCATGACCCTTATGATTTAAGGGTTCAGGCCCCATGGAGACGATATAAGTTTTACAATATATTATACATAGTTAATCAATGCTTTAAAGTAATTTAAGAAAAAACAAATATTTATAATCTGCTGTTGAATACTTTGGTGACCTTTAAGGCCCCTGTGTCAGTTGTTTGTTTTATTTAAGAATAGGTTTTGCTTTATAAACTTACCTTTTTGCAACTCAGCCGAACATCCACGTCGTGACCGAAATAATCTTGCGCATATGTGTTGTTTTTTAAGTAGCTAGCAATAGCTGCAATGTCGTAAGTACCACCAATTCGTTTCTTAGTGTAATATGGCATAAACGATTCCGCAATAATGTCAGGCGACTTTGAAAGCAAATTCGGATCAACTTTATTTAAATAATGGATAGTTGCATTATGTGCAATTAAATGTTCATATATTCTACCACAAACTCCATTAGGACATAGACGTCGTTTACCTTCTTTAATTCTGCAAAGACATCTGTGGTTCTGACATTTCGTTTCATGTGGAGTAAAATTATATTTTGTACATACATTGCAAGATTTCCCATAAGCCATCGGCAATATAATACGCTCAAAATGATTCTCTTTTGAAAAGTCCATGAAGTCTTTAAAAGCTTTTTGTGCAAGGCTGATAACAAATCCTGTTTTCAAATATATATCTGACATCTCTCTATTCACAAAAGTCTGCAATGTTAATTGTCTGAAAGAGAAATATGAATATTTTGATATTGCCATTAATTACAACACTTCACAAATTGTTAGTGTCACAAAAAGGTTTTGTTGCGACTATACAATTCATTTTAACAAAAAAAAACACATTACTTTAAACTCTCTTGACTGCGCCTTCGTTTATATACAAATATGACCTATACTGTGTCGATGTGACGTAAAACCCGAAACAAAACCAAAAAAAATATACAAATACATTATCAATATCAATGAAGGGTAAAGCTGATTTCAACAAAAGTACAAAGTTAATGTTTATTTTGTCCAAAGGAGCTTAGTTTTTTTAAATAAGACGGAATCGAAACTGGAGTTTCTTAATCATAATATTATCGGATTTTCGAATTGTGTGTCGCTTTGAAAAAGACGACATCGACATATAGGGGTTACTTTTGACGGCGGCGGCGTCCCTTTAGGCTTGTCCGGAGCATAACTCAGTCAGTATAAGTCGTATTGACTCCGAACTTGGTATACATGCTTCTTTCAATGACCTAAAATGCAGTGGAAAATCGTTACTACTCTGCACTCTTATTTGTTTGTTATTGACCATAATGTCCATACTTTATTTTTGTCCGGGCCATTTCTCCTAAACTATAAAAACTATTGACTTGAAACTTCATAGGATGATACATCTCATTGAGAAGAAGTGCAGTGCACAAAGCAGGTACTCTGTACTGCATGATTTTTGAGTTATTGCCCATTGTTGATTTTCGTCACCTTAGTCTTGTTCAGAGTATAACTTGGTCACTATAAGTCTGACTGACTCCAAACTTTGTATGCATGCTTCATTCAATGACCGAAAGTCTAGTGCACAATAATGGTTACTCTGCTCTTCTTATTTTTTTTTATTATTTCCCTTTGATAATTTTCATACTTAATAGGCTTAACTAAGTCAGTATGAGTCTGATTGACTCCAAACTTGGTATGCATGCTTTTTCAATGACCTGAAGAGCAGTGTACGAGAGTGGTTTCGGCACGAGATTGACCTTTCATTAGTTGTAACGGGCGTTTCAAACTACCATCATGCGATTTTCATTCAGTAATTTATCTATCTGAAATTAAACGATATCTTTAAAAAGAATTAAAATAAAGCCATTTTGTTTTATATTCTATTGTCTATTTCGATGAGCACAATTTACCAACAAGGTTAATATGTTGGATTTTCTCAGCTGTACGTAAGATCTCAGAAGTCTACTTAGTTTAAGAAGTCAACAACGCTCGCACAGCAAAATCTCAATCATCACTAGAGGAAATTACAAAACTTAAAAAATGGTCCAAACGGACTTGTTTGTTAGTTTCTAAAAGTAGGTAGGTAGGTAGGCAGGCAGGCAGGCAGGTAGGTAGGTAACAAACGCTAAGAGTTAGAAATGGTCACGACGTGTTATACTGATGTATATGTGCTGTTGCGACGCAAACCAAACAAAAAATAATAAGCACTTATAATCGCGAAACATTTGATTGAGGGCAACCTTGCAAAAATGCATCGGTTTGCGTTTTTCAATATTTTTATTGGTCATTTTCCATTATAAAAATAATTATTCTAGAGGACAATACGGGGTGATGGAAATCTTAAAATTGCAACACAAGTTGTTAGACAGGACCTACAATATTTCAAGTTCATTCATGTCAATAAGCCTCAGTGGGGTTTGTTAAACTATAAATATGTTTCCAAAATTAGAATTTCGAAAGTACATTTTATACATTTTAATAATTTTTTGTTTGATCAACAATTCAGATTTAAAAAATGCCGTTAAAAACCATGCACATAATTCGAAGTGTTAATAAATGTTACAATTTCTTTTTCCAACTTTAATGTTTAAGACAGACAATTCAATAATTAAATGTAAATTTGCAATTTGCATTCTTTTTAAGTTAGCGCTTTTCGCGGTGGATAAAATTCCGCATTTGTTTGTATCCGCGAAAAAAATTGCATGTAACAAATCCGCGAACATAGTAGCTTCACCTACTTCGATTTTCATTATTTCATTATGAAGTACTATGACGTAGTATGCATTACTTTTATCTATGCTTAATGAAAACTGATATACATTTCAAGGTAAACAAACGTTCGTATACATTATTAATAGATTAGAAAAAATCATATAATACATGTTATTTACAGTTTGCATACTTTAAATGAAGGTTATTGTACTCGATAAAAGGGAAGGTGTAATTGTTTGTTACAAGTACAATAGCAAATAATACCTATGTGGATAAACCTTTTCTGTTTATTTCAAACGGTTAAAATTTATTTAATTCAAACAATGAATCTGTTTTAAGACAGTAAGGTCACCCATAAATTACACAATTATTTAACTTGACGTAATGATTTTAAATGCAAATAACATTAATTCTAATTACGTTAGAATGGTATCTTATTTATATCTTACATAACAATTTATTTATAGGTTAAATTTAAAGATTTTTTTTAATATCGTATGCCTTAGTCTTGTCTTGCGAGAAAAGAGTGAACAAATACAGAAACCATATTGTGACATTAGTAATAGCTAGCTCTTTACCCTCAGCAACTTAATATTCGCGGTCACTTTCATTGCGCGAAAGTTTGTCTGCGCGAAAATGCCATGCTTATGAAAAAAACGCGAAAAGTTGTTTCCGCGAAAGTTTAAAGATTACAGTAATTACTTTTTTATGTTTAAAACTCTATTATAACACAATTCTTGCAATTCTGAAAGAATTATCATAGCCTGAAAATAATGTAAAAAAGGCCTAATTTCACTGTGTCTGAGATGGATAAAGATAATCAGATGGAAAAAAACACAACAATGGCGGATAACTCGGATACGAGAACGCGTTTACCAATAAAATAGTTCTGTATCATATTGTAGGAACGTGCAAAGTTTTAAAAAATTATGTAGTATATTTTTTATTTTGCTTAATATACAAAAATGTTGACTACTGCTTAAAAAATTAATTTAACTAATTATTATTACATTGTATCAATTTAATTATGCAAAATATGCATTCATGGCCACTTACAACAACTTCCGTATACGTATATATATTAATATTTTGAACGAAAATGAATTGGTATGAGATAAAAATTGTAACCTATAATGATTAATAAAGCTTTTTTCTTCACTAATTGATGTAGATAAGGTCAGTTTCTCCACTACCCCTACTACTACCACTTCTACTACTACTACTACCACTACCATTACCACTACCACTACCGCTACCACTACCACTTCTACTACTACTACTACCACTACTACTACCACTTCCGCTACCACCACTACTACTACTACTACTATTCATTCATCATTAGCATTATGGGTATTGTCATGTTTATGTTGTGAGTTGTCATTGTTCAATGAACTTAAATTTCTCTTGTTTTATCCAGTGTTCTCAAGTATTGTTCATAAGTTATTTGGTATATTTTGTAAGTGAGAATATGATTGGATATGAGGAATATCATGATTTCTGACCGCAGAATTCTTTTGTTTTTCTAACCAAGGGCATTCAGTTGAATCTTCAGTCATTTTCTTCAAAGAACGGTAAGTCTGACAGATGTACTTACTGAATAAATTAACTTTTGTTCTTTATAGAACAGTATTTTTTTAAGATGATATAAAGATGATATAAAGCCTTATCAGGCTTCATTTTTATGTTATATAAATTATTAAATCTTGACTTTGAAATATATGAAATATGAAATATTAGAATAATATTTTATGCTGATTTCCATGTATTTAAACAATCTATTATTTATTTACTATAATATTTTATATCTATTGTTAAAATTTATAATTTAACTCCAAATAAGAGTGTTGCCGAGTATTCACATATCCTCATCATACAATATTTGCAACTATGCGATTTTATTTAACAACGAATACAGTAACAGCTATAAATCAAGCTATCAAGAGACTTCAATTTATCGCGTAACAGTTTCTCACGAGTGGTATGTTAAATTTGACAACTAACAAGGCGCGTGCCGCTTTACGCTTAATTGAGCAACAGCTGTTTCGAAAATACGATGTGAATGACTAAACGTGTTCGGAATAGAGTACACATTAGTATTTATAATAAATCTAATTGCGAGAGAAATTGCAGCTTAACTGTAATTTATCATTCTCCTAGGTATATTTTAGCCCCGGCCAATAGTTAAGTTAACAATTAGTCAATTAAATTTAAATCACAAATTAACGGAGTAATAAAAATAAAAAAATTCAATAGGAACACTATCTGATTAAATCAAAAAATATATAGATCAGTTTGTCTGGAGGATGACTTCCTTGACGTTATTTAACCTAAGGAAAGATTTAGTAATAAAAACAACTAGAACCAATTTCCAAGATATGGAGGCTTGGCAGCACCGCCTGACTTAAAATTGAAATATTCTCAGTTGGAAAACTTGCGTGTAATTGTTAAATTAACACTGGTTTTAGGTAGTTTTATCTTTTTCTATCTCAAAGCCATCTATACATTTAGATTATTATTTACACCCAAAACACACACACATCATTTATAAACCAGTTATACACAATATCTTTTCATGTATACATCTTTTATACTAGACAACTGGCGAGCCCAAGCTCATAACAACTTATGATCAAGCAAAACAATAAAATCGCTGCAAAATAGAGAACGCAAAAAGAAAAATCTTACAACTCTAAGATACAGTATAAACCACAAACAGTCAATCATCAACATTAACTTCACAAAATCTAATCAGCATCAGAAAACAATTAAAACTAAAACACCCAATATTTACAGATATCTACAAAAAAAGCATCAACTAATATAATCTTGACCAGAAAAATCACTCAAAACATTAAACCTATATCAACCAATATACATATTTCTTATCAACAACCAAATATTGTCACATTCTTACTAAAAAAACAAAAAAATTTTCTAGTTCTGAGCTTGTGATTGTAGACTATAACTGACTAATTAAAATTAGAGGTATTCAGCTTTATCAGAGTAGAGGTATATACTTATAGAGTACAACACAAAATATAATGCAACAACCAAAACAACTTATTACAAATGATGAACCCCGATAAATTAAGATCACCACAATTAAATTCATTCAACTTCAAAAAATCAACAAAACTCACTTCAAAACAAAAATTCTCAAAAAAAAAATCAATAAACGCTACACACTACATATTTGCAACTTACATGTACATACGCACAGCAACTGAGTTAAGAATAACTTTTCATTGAAACTGGATATAGGAGTGATCACGTGGACTACCATAGAAGGTCGTACATTCACATGTAAACAATGTAAAGGTTACGATATTGTTAAAAAAGATATAATTGCTTAGTTCCTGTTCAGTTTTAAGTACATGTATTAAACAAGTTAAACCGTACGCCTACAGATGATAAAATGTTAAAAAAGTAAAATGTCAGGTAAATGGTAATACAGTACTTGATAGGTTTTGTGTGTATATCTACCATTACTGAATTCTTAATTGTTTATGCTCCCCAAAACATTTCGGGGGAGCATATAGTCGGCGCCTTGTCCGTCTGTCCGTCCGTCCGCACTCACAGGACAGTTATTATGTGGCTAGAAGGACAATAGGTAACTGTTCTTTCTCTTCAATGTCATTCATTCCGTAATGCTTTTATGTGGCTATTTTCTTTTGTGTGGCTAAAAAGAACAATAGAGAGAACAATAGAGTAGACACATAATTACTCTCCTGTTAGAACGTCCGTTTGTCCGTCCTTCCGTCTGTCCGCACTCACAGGAGAGTAATTATGTGGCTAGAGGGACAATAGGTAACTGTTCTTTCTCTTTGATGTCATTCATTCCGTAATGCTTTTATGTGACTATTTTCTTTTGTGTGGCTAAAAAGAACAATAGAGAGAACAATAGAGTAGCCACATAATTACTGTCCTGTGAAAACGTCCGTCTGTCTGTCCGTTGTCTTGTCCGGAGCATAACTTGAAAACCCTTGGAGATAATTTGTTTAAACTTCATACAGTGGTAGAGAGCATTGAGGGGGAGTGCAGTGTCAATGAACCATAACTCTATTTTGCCTAGTTTTTTAATTATCTCCCCTTATAGAAAAATCTTATCCAGGACATAACTCTAAAACTATAAGAGATATCAACATGAAACTTTGTAGGTGAATAGATCTCAATGGGTAGATGTGCAGTGCATAAGAACAATAACTCTTTTTGTCCTAATTTTGGAGTCATTGCCCTTTGTTAATTTTAACACTTTGAACTTTGTCCGGGACATAACTCTAAAACAATAAGAGATATCAAGATGAAACACTGTAGGTAGATAGATCTCATTGAGTAGAAGTGCAGTGCAAAAGAACCATAACTATGTTTAGCCTCATTTTTGAATTATCACCCCTTTTAGAAAAATCTTGTCCAGGACATAGCTGTAAAACTATAAGAGATGTCAACATGAAACTTTGTAGAAGAAATATATCTAAATGGGTAGATGTGCAGTGCACAAGAATAATAACTCTGCCTTGCCTAATTCTGGAGTTATTACCTTTTGTTTATTTTTACTTTTTGAAGTTGTCCGGGACATAACTCGGAAATCATAAGAGATATCAACAAGAAACTTTGTAGGTTGATAGCTCACATTGATTAGAAGTGCAGTGCAAAGAACAGTAACTTTGCCTTGCCTAATTTTGGAATTATTGCACTTTGAACTTTTTCCAGGGATAAAACTCTTAAACTACAAGAGGTGTACTTTCCTGTGTCCAAAACCTATTCGGGGATCATCACCCGGCTCAAACCGGGTCTTGTTTAAAATGTTGACAAAGTCACCAGTTGAACATGTTTACTGCATGATAAACAAAGCAGGCAATATAAAAAAGAAAAGGTAACTTATTAGTCATGTGTCACATCTGTGATTGGAAAAAAATCCGGGATCAGGTGGATATGATCATGGCCTCCGTGAATTTATTTCAGAATACTAGTACACCTCTAAAACTAAATCATACTTAAGCTAAGCATTATGTAATTAATGTAGTTTACTAATTAAAATTTTTTAGGGCCACAAATTATAACAAATATCTAAACAATGTCTTTATAATATTTTGACGATTTCTTTTGCCTACAGTTTTATTTTTCAATAATAAATAAGTAGGAAATATGAGATGAGAAAAAAATGTTTTGTTTATATAATTTTGTAGTCTGCTCCTCTTAAATAACCGTAAAATAACATCGTTTCATACAATAATTAAACATATAGCCTATATTTTCCAAGTCACTTTGCAAGCTTGTTAGTGCTTTACTTTAATTGTTTTTAATCAGCTGTTTTATTCACAATAAATTTAGTGTACGTTATTTCTTGCTTATTTAAAAATGATAACGGTTTCTTTACAATATTTCAAAGCAAGTTTGTTTCAGATTTAATGTTTTATTGTAAATAAACAGGTACTCAACATATTTGTAATCATGTCTTTATTCGTGAACCATTTAACTGATATTTTCTCAAATTTATACTAATACAATCATTTTTCTATTCGGGGACCTGATGCTTTAGCTTCAAAACCTCTACTTGTTTGAAACAGAGCTCATATTTATTTCTTATAAGACATACACACTATACTTTTGTAATGTAAAATGACTAGGTAGTACAAAGAGAATGTACGACCAGCAACGGTTGCTACTGTCAGTGCTTATCAGCAATTATATTTTTAGAATATTGTCCACCTGTAAATCTTTTCTCTAAAACAATGTATCACTCTAGAGAAATATGAACTTGTTGTAAAATGTGTATATGAACAGATAACCTGTATGATTATTCTGCTACAGTTCCATATCGTATCAAAATTATTACAAAATTGAAAACAATACAATAATATATTTAAAAATGTTAAACTTTACATTTTAAATGTATTTTAAATGTCATCAACATGCTAGCATAAGGATGATACCTGGTCGATATAGGACCGATATCTTTCTACTGTTGGCTGACATCGCACCGCCATTGTTTTGATGTAGGCCCGATGTCGGCAAGAAATATCGGGCCTATATCGTTAAGATGTCGGCCCGATATTGTTCTGCCGATGTCGGGCCAACATCATTCCTATTTGCAGCCGATGTTAAAGCCGACATCGGGCTGTCATAGAAAACCATGTCGGTTTGATGTCGGGCCGATATAGAATGTTGGCTGGGAAAGAGTTGATCTTGCATTTTTATTATTTAATTTTTTATAGTTATAATAATCTAAATCAGGATTTTGCACTAAATTGAAATCACCACAAATGCAATACGAGTCATTTCCTATATTCTCAACGACCTTGAAAATGTTCTCATAAAAGGACGGATTGTCGGAGTTCGGTCCGTATAACGATACTAAAGTAAATCTTATTTCTCCAACAGATAGGTCCAGTATGACATAATTTCCAAAATCATCAACTATACTTTTATGTATTTTGTAATCTAGTGACTTTGAGAAACATATTGAAACTCCCCTAGAATTTGAAGATGAACAACTTACAAAACATTCCGCATTCCACTGAGTATAAATGGTATTAAATTGACTGTGTAGAAAATGTGTGTCTTGAAGACAGTAAATATCACATTTTGAATCTTTTATGTACTGAAAAAACGCAGCCTTTTCTAAATACCTTGTAAGCCTCTACAATTAAGAGATAAGATTTTAATTCACTCCTATTTTTTCAATAAGACAAGTCGTTTGACTACAGAACTAATACAAAGAGGTAATAAATACGAAAACATTCTCACAGGCCGACTAAAACAACAAAAAAAACATCAAAATCTACACACACACAAATCTTACTTTTTCACAACGAATCAACTAAAACAAACTATATTTACATTCAAATATGGTAAACATGTATTTAGTTATCATAGCTTACATAGCACTACACAGAAAAAAATATGTTGGCTTTAGTAATTTCAGAAAGTTTAAGTTCAATATTTTTATAGTCCGAAATTACATTTCAATGGAAAATCGAAAAGGAACGAAAAGACTGAGAAACAATTTGTAAGACTTCTTTTTTTAACGTGACGCCATACTTTTACTGAGTTGTCCGCAAAAATTTACTTCTAGATGTAATGTTAAGCGGAAAGTCGTAAAGTAAAAGTATAGGACCTTTTTAAAACAATATTTGATATGACACTTGTAAAAAAATATATAGCATTACAAAGAGAGTGATTTCTACATAAACAATCACTAGTATTGATTTAATATTTTGTTTATTTATATTATGTCATGATATTTCTTTTGTATACATGATGAAAGCAAAATACTTGTTAATGAATATATAATTATTTTTTTTAGTTTATACAGTCCGACCCCGGTTATTCGACAACCCTTTATTCGAATACCCGGCATTATTCGAAGTAGATCGGCGGTCCCGTTTTTATCTCTATATAAATCAATATAAATACGAGCGTATTATTCGAAATGCATTATCCGAATACCTCCTATTTTTCGAAGTAAAATTTCGGTCCCGATTATACAATTATGAAAGAATTTCACACCTATTATTCGAAGCCAGTCTAATTATTATTCGAAGCCAGACTAATTGGCGCAGATCCACTCGCTGACCGGTCGACATGTGAAAAATATCAACAGTCATGCGTGCATTTAGACAGTCATGATAATAACTCTTTGTGTGTTCTTTAATCAACTTTAATTACCGAAAATGAAAAGCAATGCACCGTGTCCGATTTTGTTACTGTTATTGCTTGAAGGTGACGGCAATTATTTTCATACATACCGTATATGTAAATTTGTCAAAACAGCCAACACATTTTTTTCATTAATTGTAACACTACATGAGAGCCTTTATCCTAATCGAAAATACCAGAGTTTAGCTGTAAATACCGTAGTGACAACACGGCCATTATCAAGGCTTTGCGCGAAGCGAAAATATACATCATGTAGAATAAAATGCAAGTATTTATGTCTTCAATGTCAATACAATAATTTTTACGCATCTTTTCTTTAATATTTATTTTCCTCAATTGATTACAGGAAGTAAGTGTGTTCTAAACGGTAGTTTTGCTATGATTGGTCAAAGTGGAGTAGTTTTCGTCTATCAAAATATTCCGATTTCGATTATTCGAACCCATCGATTATTCGAAGTAAATACTCAGTCCCAGGCACTTCGAATAAACGGGGTTGGACTGTATATTATAGTACATTGTATACTAAACGTGTTACTCTGTGATGATTCTTGCAAGTTTACCATAATATTGCCTTAAACGATTAGAAATATCAACAAAATCAACGCTTTCTAGTAACTATCTTTTCTAAAAAAAAAATAAAAATGGTAGTATTTTGTCTTTTAAATATCTATTCGACAGGTGGCAAATGATAACATATAGTAAGTACAATAACAAACGAAAAAGTGTAGTTTCCATCTCTCGAAAATGTACTTGACAAAAAATGATAATATGTAGCCTTTGAAGTTTTTTTAATAAGCTTTTTGACAGGTGACAAAAAGAAAGTATTGACAATATCTGTAATCTGTAGTTTCTTGAGGTGAAATAATGAAAACTAGAACTATCACTAAATGTGATTAATACCCCCACAAAACTGCTTCAGAAATGAGGATGTTACTAGTAACAGAATACCTTGTAAAAGAATTGAAATATAGAGTTATGGTTGTGGGCAATTGAAGATAGTTGTGGTTCTTGTATGTTGCATTTCCTTTCAATGTGGTTGGCCATTGATGAAGTTTTACTGAATTACTCTGTAATAAGTCCAGAAAGACAAGGAAAAGAAACAAAGGGCAATAACTCTATAAATACTGAAGATGGAGTTATAGTTCTTCTGCACTGCACTTCCTCTTATTGTGCTTGACTATTGTATGAAGTTGTTTTGAATTCCAACCAGTACGTTTTAAGTTATGCTCCGGACAAGGAAAAGTATCAAAGGGCAAAATGGAGTTATGGCTCTTGTGCACTGCACTTCCTTTTAATGTCTTTGACAACTGTATGAAGTTGTATTGAATTTCAAACAGTAGTTTTCAAATTATGCTCTGGACAAGGAAAAGTAACAAAGGGCAGTAACTCTGTAATAAGTCAAGATGGAGTTTTGTTTCTTGTGCACTGCACTTCCTCTCAATGTGCTTGACCATTGTATTAAGTTATAATGAATTCCAACAATTAGTCTTCAAGTTATGGTCCGGACAAAAGAAAGCAATGGAAAAGTAACAAAGGGCAATAACTCTGTAATTACTTTAGATAGAGTTATGGTTCTTGTGCACTGCACTTCCCCTTATTGTGTTTGACAATTGTATGAAGTTGTTTTGAATTCAATCTAGTAGTTTTCAAGTTATGCCCCGGACAAAGAAAAGAAACAAAGGACAATAACTCTGTAATTAGTCAAGATATAGTTATGGTTCTTGTGCACTGCACTTCCTCTCAATGTGCTTGACCATTGTATGTAGTTATATTGAATTCCAACCATTAGTCTTCAAGTTATGGTCCGGACAAAAGAAAGGAATGGAAAAGTAACAAAGGGCAATAACTCTGTAATTACTTTAGATAGAGTTATGGTTTTTGTGCACTGCACTTTCCCTTATTGTGTTTGACAATTGTATGTAGTTGTTTTGAATTCAATCTAGTAGTTTTCAAGTTATGCCCCGGACAAGGAAAAGAAACAAAGGGCAATAACTCTGTAATTAGTCAAGATAGAGTTATGGTTCTTGTGCACTGCACTCCCTCTCAATGTGCTTGGCCATTGTATGTAGTTATATTGAATTCCAACCATTAGTCTTCAAGTTATGGTCCGGACAAAAGAAAGGAATGGAAAAGTAACAAAGGGCAATAACTCTGTAATTACTTTAGATAGAGTTATGGTTCTTGTGCACTGCACTTCCCCTTATTGTGTTTGACAATTGTATGAAGTTGTTTTGAATTCCAACCAGTAGTTTTCAAGTAATGCCCAGGACAAGGAAAAGTAACAAAGGGCAATAACTCTGTAATTAGTCAAGATAGAGTTATGGTTCTTGTGCACTGCACTTCCTCTCAATGTGTTTGACCATTGCGTGTAGTTATATTGAATTCCAATCATTAGTCTTCAAGTAATGCTCCGGACAAGGAAAATGCAACGGACGTCTGGACCGACCGACCGACCGACCAACCGACCGACCACCGGGTGACTCCTATATACCCCCCCCCAAACTTCGTTTTTGGGGGTATAATAGGAATAAGTATGAACAACATTGACAGTCTCTTTGATCAAAACGTATTTGCATCATTTACAATCTGTAATTTCCATCTTTTTAAAAAGCTACTTGACAGTTGATACGATGATTGTATATATAAACAAACATTGATAGTTATTTAAAAGCTACTAGATAGGTGTCACAATGGTTATATGTATAAGCAACATTGATGATCATTTAAACAGCTACTTGATAGGTGACACAATGATTTTATTTATAAACAACACCGATGGTCTTTTAAAGGCTACCCGATAGGTGACACAATGATTATATGTATATGTATATGTATAAACGACATTGATGGTTGTTTAAAAAAGCTACTCGACAAGTGACACAGTGATAATATGTCTAAACAACATTGATATATGTATATACAACATTTCTAGTCATTTAAAAAGCTACTCGACATGTGACACAATGAGTATAAGTATACACAAACATTGGCTGTCATTTTAAAAAAGCTTCTCTACATGTGACACAATGATACTATGTATAACCAACATTGACAGTTAAAAATATTCGACAGGTGAAAAAAATGTATAGATGTGTAGTTTCCATCTATTGACAAATTGCTCGATAGGTGTAAAAATTGTTACATGTATTAATGATCAACATTGATAGTCTTTTACAAGCTACTCGACAGGTGACACAATGAATAAATGTATAAACAACATAGATACTCATTTAAAAAGCTACTCTGCAGGTTACACATTGAATATATGTATAAACAACCCATATTTACTGAATAAAATCAATTTGCTTGACAGATCAACAGAAGTATGGTGCCTGACTTGTGTGCCTCGATATATCTTCGCTCCGCAGGGCGCCGGACAAATTTCCGACAAAATCAACATTTTGTAGTAGTTTTGCTCTGCAGGGCGAAAATGCGTACACAAGAAAATACGACAAACCAAACATTTTGTTCATACTTTCGCCC
This sequence comes from Ruditapes philippinarum, assembly GCF_026571515.1. Taxonomy (NCBI): domain Eukaryota; kingdom Metazoa; phylum Mollusca; class Bivalvia; order Venerida; family Veneridae; genus Ruditapes; species Ruditapes philippinarum. The sequence continues at coordinate 166,175 of NW_026866630.1, forward strand.
CCCCCCCCCCCTCGGAAAACACGAAAGAAATACTACTTTGTCGTATTTTCGCACACGGGGGCCAGGCAAAACCACGCAAACACGACAAAGTTACCACTCTGTCGTATATCGTTTTTTCGCCTGGCGCCCTGCAGAGCAAAAGTACGACAAAATGGTGATTGTCGTATTATCGTGTTTTTGCCTTGCGTCTCGCAGTGTGAAAAAAACGACATGACACAAATCAGCCGCCATACATAAGCGGACAGGGTAAGTAATCCACATTATCGACTTCAATTCAATTTAGAAATGAAACCATTCAATTTAGAAACGAAACCAAATTCCTTGTTATGCAAATAATTGAAGTGACTTATATAATGAAAAAGAATTAATTAAATGGAACTATCAATAGAAAGGATGAGTGATGATTGAATGCTGTATTCACATTTCATTGTGGATATCAATATTTTTGGGAAGGGGGAAAACATAATGTCTTAGGAATCTATCAGCTAAATATGGTTGCATATAGGACTGAGCTTCTTTTTGTTTCTTTGTTTCTACTAATCTAGGGATGTACCATAAGTTGTGTTCAATGTACACATGATTTCGATACACTTTAAAATAACAATACTACTATATGTAAAACATGGCTTGTAATCTTACTCGAGATATCATTAATCATGTATTGAATGACTTATTTGGTAATTACTTTTGAAATAAAAATAGCAATATTACTTTATGTAAAACATGGATTGTAATCTTTTTCGAGATATCATCAATCATGTATTGAATGAATTATTTGAAAATTACTTTTGATTTGGAGGATAGATCTGAACCAAATATATCTTTAATAAAAACAACCACTCCAAATGAGACGATCACATACCAAAAAATACAATAAGACTAAACAAAACAAAATTGGTATAAAACTATTAAATGAAACAATTGTTTTTAAAACAGAAATGTATACACTTTATAAAAAAGAAACAACAAAAAGTTACCCGTCTTCACGATCCATTTTGAATATTTTTTTTTATATTATCTCACGTGGATTGGAAAAACCATAATCTCTAAAAATAGATCTTACCTCATTATTCACGGGCAAGGAAGTTATTACACAGGGGAATTTTTAGTTTTGATGATTAGTAACATGATTTGCCGAGGCGCGACGCTCTTTATAGAATGAATTCAGATTTTGTGATAGGGCAATTGCAAATTCTCGGGCCTTTTCGTCGGTCAAAATAGCCGATCATTCCGAATGGTATTGATTATCAAAAAAGGAAATGTCGGGATATGTACAATGAAATACGAACTGGAGAATTCACAATGCAAACATATTCAAATGAAATTACCTTATCCGTCAATTAATAGCGCTCCACGTTTTTTTTTATTAATCATTTTGTAGTACACAGTGGGTTATTATTTATGGTATAGATGTACCTATAAATATAATGATGACCTAGACATTGTGTGAAAGTCCGAAAATCTATTTATAGAAGTTTTAGTTGAACGAAATGGTCATTCATGTCGCCCTATGATGATAAGTAACGAACTGGAGACATTTGCAGAAAATTAAACGCAAACATATTCAAACAATTAATTGCACTCTTTATAAATCTATAGAAAACATTTAGGTAGGCCATTTTTACGAATTGTTATATAATAATATTATCATTTAGAAATTGCTTGTTCCGTAGGTTTTTTCCGGTTTTCTTTATTACGGCCCAGATTGCACTCATGACATTTTTACCGTTACTGTGAATATTTAAAAAGACCTAGTTCATAACTTTACATGACGCTTTTATTTTGACTTGGCGCGACAATTTATAGGTCTAGCAGTAGTATACTATAAAACCTATTCGCTTGCCAAGTCTCTTTAGCTGGAATCGAGCATGATTTCCCGGAGTTTTGCTGTTCTATTTTTTGTTTGAAGGCAGTTCCATTTATGGTAGTTTGAGTGGAATGTTGATTTGCCGAATTTTGTAACATTTTAACAACAGAAACTTTTGTCTGCAATTTTAACATGAGCTGTTATGGGTTTATTGATAGGAATGTTGGGTCAGACGAGGTTTTTGAAGTAATTCATTAATTAAATAATAATATATTGACCTATCAAATCAATCAATTAACAGACTTTGTTTATTTTGACTACTATTTTGTATTTTCCAAAGAAAATACGACATGAACTTGAAATTCTATCAAATAACCAATATGAATGATAATATCCAAAAATACCCCTATATAGTATAAATAAATTTATACTATATGGGAGATATATTTTGGATATTATAAACCTGTATAATTTGAATATTATCGTTAATATTGAAACAATTTCCTGTGGAGAAAAAAAGATTAAAAATTCTAATCTTTAGCATGCCTACCAAAGTTCATGATGAACAATGTCTTTCGTCCGCCAATTCATAAATGATATACAATTCTGGTAAATGCCAATTTACCTTTAAAAGTTTATAAAAATATCTGGTCATCAGATGTCGATGTCTCTTTGTTCATTTTCACTTGCTGCATATCTTGCTTAGACGCCCTTTGATGCTTTGCATCAATGCTTTTCTTGTTAGCTAACCAGAACCGAAGGTTCAGGGTGAGCTATTAGTATCAATAGGGGATCCTCCGGCGTCCGCCGTCCGTCGTCATGCGTCAACAATCATCTTCCTCTCTGAAACTGCTAGGCAGATTTACCTCAATTTTGTTCTGAAGCATCCTGATGTCACAATGAAATTTGCTCATATCATTTAAATTGGCCCCTTTTAGGGGTCAACAGAGCTAAAAAAATCTTTAAACATCTTCAACTACTAAATTAAATGATGTATGAACACCAAACTTTGTCTGTAGCATTCTTAGATAGCTTTTTATCAAGTTTGCTTATATTAACTTGATTGACCCCTTCTAGGGCCGGTATAGCTAAAATAGAAAAACCTTAAAACATTTTATTTACTGAACTAATTGATGGATGATCACTAAACTTTATGTGTAGCATTCTTAGATATCCGTTTATCAAGTTTGCTCATATTGACTTAATTGGCCCCTTTTAGGGGCCACTATAGCTAAAAATAGAAAAAGCTTAAAACATTTTTTGTACTGAACTAATTAATGGATAATCACCAAAGTTGTTTGTCTGTAACATTCTTAGATAGTCTGTTATCAAATTAATTTAATTTGGCCCCTTTTAACGGGCCTCTAGGGCTGAAAATAGAATAACCTTTTAACATTTACTCCTACTGAAATAATATCAAGTTTGCTCATATAAATTTGAGTGGCCCCTTTAGAGGTCTCTTAAGCAAAAATGCCCCAGGTCATGGTATTTCTTCAAATTAAAGTTTAATGATAAAAGGGAAACAATTCATGTTGGATTGTCTTCCCTACTTATGAAATGATTTGAGGTCATGACCTCTGGCATGATAGACGATATTTATGAAATAGCTTGAGCACTTTAGGAGGGATTCATGACTGGGTTATATAATTATGTATCAAGTGATACACGTTAACAGATAAAGTAGGACAAACAGTGTGCTACACATAATCGTATGTACACTATAAACTCTTAGAAAACTAAATTTTGATCTTGCGAATATCTCAGAGCCTTCTCCTTTTGTCCATAAGATATGTCTAGGGAATAGATGTTACAATTTATTTTGAAAGGTATATAAATCTTAAGATATAGGTCATTTAAAAAAGAAAGAAAATGGAAATGTTATAATATCCCCAATCTAAAAGAAAAGCAGAAAAGAAGTACAATTGAATTCTAATAAGCCATTAGTATTAATAAATCTTCTAAATCAAAGAATTCAAAATCATTAATTGTTTTTAGAGCCTACTGAACAAGATCTTGAATTAATTTAAATCCAAGTTTTAAAGAAACTTAAATCTAAGTGCAATGTAGATATTTAGTCCTCTGAATAAAAAAATAGTTAAGTATATTATCAACTCTCCAAATAAAAAAGATAAAATAATGAAAAATTAAACTTTCTAAACAAATAATTTGACACTAAGGTATTTTGAATATAGACACATGATTTCATTTCCTCAAAATTTAGATCAAAATTTATGTTAAATTATTATTCTGGATCCAAATATTATTAAATCAGAATTATGTTTTTTAGGTTTAGATGTCGGGGTACTGATGATAAATTTCAACTCTTAACGATAGTTATGTACAGTGTACAGTTTTAATCCATGTTTAGAATTTAACGGGTCGATATGTGGCATGGTACAGATGACCTTCACCAAAAGTCAAGGGAGTTAAATCTTATGTCAAAACGAGATAATTCCTTTACCATGCTGTATCATTTTTTGAAGAGAAAATTTTATTGTAGTAATGTTATAGATTCTAGCATCTTTTATATATCCCGAGGTAACTGTATCCAATGTAAAAGTATAATACAGTTGACTCTCGGTAACTCGAAATCCAAGGGACTGGGCATTTAACTTCGAGAGAAACGGAATGCGAGTATAGTGGAACTACCACCATTACATGTACATGTATTTCTACTTTTTTACTCTACTTGATTTGGTATGATGAGTCAATTATTGTTTAGGAATTCGCAGATGTGTAAGTATGTTATGGAGATCGTAGTATATCTGATCAGACTCTTTCGTCTCATTCAATGAAATGCGCCTTATGAACTCCATCTGCACTTATATGATTCAACTCTTTAATTTCTGAACTCTTAAGGTACTGTGTGTTATCTTCAAACTTCTAACTTTTTATTACTAGCTATTTCAAATGAATTCTAGCAATGTGTTTAAATAACTACAGACTCTTTAGGATATTCGCTCTCAGTATAAAATGTCTAACGTTGTTGCGTCAAGGTTTCTTCGTTGACATTACAAATAGAACGTATATAAGCTGCCATAAAACTCAAAAAAATATGACATAACTCTTTAGGGCCTATCTTTGATACCATTAAATACTGTGTTGGGGTTATTTTAAAAGCAGAAACATCTCAAAATTCATAATAAGTAATAATTTATTTCAATGATTATTTGGATCTATATAAATACAAGGTAAGATGGTAGGCCTACATTGCTTTAATCTGTTGATGTTTCTTTACAAACCTAGGAAAAATCTTATGTAACCTCCGGTATCATACTTATCCGGTACCATGTTAAAAAATTTATTCATAAATAGAACATTATGAACTTGAGAAGAACACCCTACACAAATTAGTTGGTAATGTGGACGTTTACTTATCCATTGCTTTTGAAGCTCTTTACAATTAACTGATTCCAGTATATTATGGTATATAAAACCGAATATAGTCCTTATTCGTGTTAAACTCTTTTTGATTGCACTAATTAATAGTTCATGAGAATCTTTCACACGGAAGTGATTTCCACAAGGTTTATAAAATCAATAAAATCTTTATAGAATATTGAGGTTGCAGTCTTATACGCCTCGATTGTCAGATCCATCGCATACTGAAATGATCGTGGCAACCAGGAAAAGTAGCAGCATACAATGTTTAATATGCTTATGCTCATTAAAAAGGTCCATATCAAGATTATGATAATATTTCCTTTAATGACACTGTTTGGTTGTAGGCTGCGAGCTTTAAAGTGGTTGATATAAGCTGAAAGCTTTCAACACAATCTAGTGAAGTAAAAAATGTTGATTTTCCAGCGAACAAAAGGAAAAGGTGGGTAATAAAATTATAGATGGTAAAGATCTACATTTAAAAATACATAAATATTAATGTATATTAATTAAAGGGGAAGTTGAAAAGTTGTGCAACTGTGAACAGACATATGTACGACAATAAACGTCATTTGAAAGAAGAAGCCAAACACTGTTAGTTGAATGAATGATACGCACTGTTTGAAGTAAGCTTAAACTACATGTATACATCTTGATATGGACTTTTTTAATGACCTTAAGCTTGTTTAGTATTTTATGCTGTTACTTTTCCTGGTTGCAACGATCATTTCAAGATGCGACGGACATCTTTAAGAAGCAGCTTCTATTCTGTCTGATATTCACAAGCAATAACTTATTAAAACAGTCTAATATTTATTCAACATTTATAACAATTTCTTCTGTCCTGAAGGAATGAGGTGTACCGTCATGAAGAACCAAGTAATAAATATTTTATGCACACTTTCAAGTGTCTCGGTTATATCACGATGAAAACCCTTTTTTCTCCACAAGTTAACCGAGTGTCAAGTCTGCATTCGACAAATGCTTTCTTGTATTCTTGATCATATTTATCTAATCCTTAAAGAGTAAAGATTAGGTAGAAATTAACACTGCCCTCAGGCTAAAGTTTCAAGCCTATGTGTACAACGGAGACATTTTTATTTATAACTAAACAATTTCCAATTTAAATGTTATTAATATGTAATTAAAACTTCTCAATGGTATGTGTTGCTTTGTAAACTTTCAACAATACATATCTATCTTTTGATACTAAAGCTCTTTTGATGACTGCCTATCAAATTTTGTTTTATTTCTCCAATAAAAGATATATATATACACAGTGTAGAATCTGTTATTTTTTATGCTCTGATAATTATTTTGTCAAAGAAATATAGTACAAGGGCTACAAATTTTGGAAAACATAGTCAAATGAATTATAGATAATGTGGTGTCTTCAGTAACATATGATCTCACCAAGCAGTCAAAAATGCCATAAGACCTGTGGACTAATGTATCTAGGGAAATATTGTTAACAGTATGGACAGTACAGTTAGATAATTGTTAACACCCACGTCCGACACTTATATAACATCAGATAAATTAACTGCAATATAATTTCCCTATAATGTTTTTACTGTCTTTGTCTGCAAATTTATTTCATCGTGAACTGATATTGTATCAGGTGGAAGATAAAACTAATACTTAAATTATTTCTCAAGGAGAAATTATCAGACAAGAAAAGCACTTCCTTGAAAAATGCTATTAAGACCTCTTGATAAACTCTCAAATGAAGTCATGCTCCGATATATTTCTTATTTCTTGCATATCAAGATTATTAATTGGTGAAAAATAATTCCACTTCTGACTAGAGATAAGATATTATGTTCACCTTACCATTCTATAAACAATAAAAAAGAGATATACAAATATAGATTAGGAATATTAAAACCAGCGTGCTCCCATGAATGTGTTTGCATGCGTAGTTTTTATGCAAGTATAATGATGATAATATCATTTCCACTATCTAAATGTACTTTTAGATCCGTCTTATCTCTATTTATATGATCTTTTTGCTTATAATATAATATTTATAATTTATAATTCGGAGTAATAGATCTGCAATTAAAGTTTAAACTAAATGTTGTAATCGAGTGACAATGGGGGAGATGGTTATTGCTTTTATCAGTTTGTTGTTTTTCTTTTATGTTATGCTGGCGGCTGTTATTTGTTATGTACCATGAAAATCAAAAGTTATTTTTTCTTATATTTTTACTAACTAGAAATATACGTTTAAATTTTATTACATCTTTGTAAAATAGAAATCAAGGGATCCAGATGGAATAATCAGAAGTACTCAATGAAATTGTTTGTTGTTTTTCTTTTATGTTGGCGGCTGTTGCAAGATATTGTACATGAAATTGCCCAACCAACCCGAGCTTGCTGCATTTCAATTTTCAATTTTGTCGTGTGTTTTTTTTTGTTGTTGTTGTTTTTGTATTCTTTAACGAATTGATTTTCTTTTTCTTTTTTTTTCAAAAATCCTACAAGGCTTGTAAACGTTTAATGATTTCTGAAAAACTTGATGATTTTCATTTTGAAATGGTATGTGAAGATTGAACATCATAAATATGGATTCATTTCTCCATGGTACGTTTGTATTAGAATTTATTAGATATTTCCACGCCGATTACATTTAGACAATTAAGATACATTTGTTCTTTTGTTTGTTTAAAAATACTCTCGATCTTAAAGTTTCTTTTGAACATTCATATAGTGACACCTTGCCTAGAAATAAATCCATGTATCATGAACAAACCAAAGTTTGTTTTTTTTCTTGTATTTTACTAACTAGAAATATACGTTTAAATTTTGTAAAATAGAAACCTAAAAAGAGCATCTCTGAGGACCATAAGCCTTAAACACAAAATTTGAAAATATAACTTAAATCAACCGGGCCATGCAAAATAGAATATTATTTTATTAACTGATAGTATAATCCCTTTCAAAAGATATGTATGTTCTTCTTACTTTTTAGATATTTTTATTGATTTCTGTGCATTGATTACTCACATAAGTATCTTATGAAAGAGTGCCAAAGAAATTAAAAGGATATAATAGAATCGAGCAGTTAACAATATTCAAATTCTATACCGTAGAAGACGTATGGCTTACAAAATTAAACGATTGTAATGCCACAATTCTCTGATAATCCCGACAATATTATGTCAATGTCTAACAATATCAAACAGTTTCAATGATACAATTATCTGCCAATCTCGACGATTTTTATGTGGGCTTATATCAATTGTATATAATATATATCCGAGGATTCTCCGGCAAAATTGAATGTAATGTAAATCAATTGCCACATGAGGAATTCCCCTATTCCGAATATCTGAACGGGCTGCCCTGAAGTCCCAAGACCAAATGTCTCATATTTGACCGTCTGAAACCTGACACTATATAAGGGTAAAAGTTTACAATATCAGTTAGTCTTAGGTGTATCGGTTTCCATTATGAGTGTTATATTAAGAACACAGCGCGATATATAAGCAGACAAACTTCTTTACAAGAAATAATTTCTGTTCATATGCGAACATTAAAGTTTTATTGGAACAGACTCGCGGTTATAATAATCCTTAACTATTGACTTATTGAAGTCAATTCTAGTATACGCGTATCGAAAATACCAGGTCTTCAAAGCGACAGACCTTTGATGTTAAAAGAAATATTTTCATTTTAATTTGCCCGATCAATGATTTAAAGAATGGGAGACTATATCGAGGAAATAAATAAACAACTTGTTGGTATATGGGAGCTTGACAGAACGGAAAATTTTGATGAGGCTCTTGAAGCTATGGGTGAGTAGTTTTAGAGTTTTATGCCTGAAATGGGGACATGATGTGTTCCTGAACATATTAGTTATCTTTATTCAAACTTTATAAACGTAATCAATATATGAATAACTATAAAACTGTCATGTAAATTGCGTAACTAACTTACAATTTTATAAATTAGTAAATATCACATGACTGTATGTTTAATATTGTTTTTTGTTTTTTGTTGTTGTTGTTTTTTTTTTGTTTTTTTTGGGGGGGGAGTTTGTTATTGTTTTTGTTGTTGTTGTTGTTGTTGATGTTGTTGTTGTTTGTTTTCATTTTAAAACAGCAACAAAATAAAAATAATCAACAAAATGATTTAATGATAAAACCAGAAGAACAGACAGAAAGATTCATCATAACAATCAAACAAAACAATATTTCCCTATTATTCTGGAATAGCATTGTATTTAATTTGTCCATGGTTGCTACATTTTACATGTAATTGTTATATTTATATTACCTCTTGTTTTTTTTTTGTCTTACCAATTATCGCATTTAGTCATTAATATTAAGTTTCTGTAGTTATCTAAATGCATCATTTTTATGATACTTATTTAATTCCACAAACGATTTACTAAACAGATTTAATACAATTTTTGAGACAACAGTTATACTGTATATGTTCATTGAAATAGACCTCCTACGTATAACATGATCTTCACTCTTATTTGTTCATTTAACATCATAGATCCTGGTATGAAGGGAAGGTAGTATATATTGACAATAAGCCATTTTCTAAAGAAAGAAAAAACACCAAGATATATGTAATAATATGTTACAAAAATGTATTCTATGAATTAAAAAAAAATGAAAAGGACAGTTGTGAAGAAGTAAATGTATTTTATTCAGTTATTAAGACACTGGTTCAGGCTAGAATATTTCTTAATGCTTGATGAAAATTAATGAAAATGCTATACTAGGTTGCGTATAGACATAAAGCAGAATAAAAGTTTTATTATAGAATTTAATTAAACTTGGAATGATTTTAGAATAAGATAACGAAAAAAATTAAATTTCAAGGGGAAACTATTTAGGACAATTGAATGAAGGGAGCACAAATAATCCCATGAAAGTGTGCACTTTAGTCAATGATAAATGAGGAAAAAAACAATAGTAAATTTGGGGTTTATAAGCTTTATGTTTAACTTATATGACCTTGCGTGACCTGAAATAACAGAAAATAGAAATCATGCAAAGTTTAAAAAAAAACTGTATTGTACATTTTTCATTCTAATAGATGTCGATATCCAATCCAAGCTTACACCTAAATTTTCTAAAATACCAGACAATAAGAAAATGCAATATGAATATTAACTGATAAAAACAAATTATATTACTACAAATGGATTATGCTTCTTTTATTTGGTATGACTTCACCCTCATCAGCAAACGGCGTTATTTTATTATATGATATCATTGACATCAATAAACCTTATGTCTTGCGAATGGGAAACATATCAATGAGATATTGTGTCTTGCGAAATCACTTGCTATGATTGTTATTTACTATTGCTCTAGTTACAGACCGTAGAAATGGAATAGTAATATATCGTAATGATGACTTAATAATAAGGGTTGTTTGGTCAGCTTATCAATAATGAATGAAGTACTGAGGAAACTTAACGGTATATATAAGTTTGCCTTTGAGAATAATATACAATTACCTACTTGCGTTGAGGTCAGTAATGATCAGTTGGACGATATTTACCCCAGGGTAGGTAGTCCTAGATATAATGTGATTTTAATGTCTAAGATGAAAAGTCAATTTAACGGACGGAAACACACACCGCTTGTGCACAATATTGAAATTTATTTGCTCAAGCGAGCGCACTTCTCCAAAGGAACAGAGATTTCTAGTTTCAGTCGATTCATTTTCGTTTCATTACATTCCAACAAAACTAACTAAGAATTTGCTGACTGAAACTTTAAAAACTGAGGTATAATGTTTTGATGCATTGCACATTGCCCTTAAAAGAAACCAATAATTTCTTCTGATATATGGTATTGTCTATATAAGTTGTATAATTTTCAAAATAATAACATTACTTACAATCTTACAATCCTTTTGAGTAATTTGTACGTATTTTTCCTGTTTATTTATATATATATATGTTATCAAATTCGGTCAAAAAGCTTATCAAAGTACACCTTGAATCTATTTAATGTTGACGAGGCAAACGGACATTTTTTGTTGTTATAATACGACATATGGTTTAAACCTCGATTGCGAAACAAGTTCTTGCAACTTATATTAATCACTTTCCAGTCCGCTTCCTGGAACCAACCAGTACTGGTGTCATATGAAGAAACATGGTCGTGACCCGAGTAGGGCTCGAACCCATGATCTTTGGGTTGAGAGGCAGACACCTTAACCACTAGGCCACCTCTCCCCTTACGACATATGTAAATAATATGAATATTATAAGTTTAGAAATGTATTGATATTTCAAATACTAAAATCAATCCATCCATCTTAACTAGTTTACTAATATTGTCATATATAACAATGAGATCTTCAATACCAGCTAATTCTTCCCCAATGCCTCCTGAGACTTGCACGTGTCAGAGAAACGATATGGCAGGTCACGGTCAACTAACGGTCAACTAAAACCTCCAGTATCAGTACTAACTCGAAAGGGTATTGTCCTACAGAGACTCCTTAATGCGAAAAATAATCATTTTGTCATCTGGTACCTTTTCTCTACAGAAAAAGGAAGACTCTACGACAACATTATAGATTGCTTGAAAAGACGCCGCGAATGTTTTTGAACCGGCAAATGCGAAGATATTCTGTTTCGATTAATTATATTCCATAGGCCAGTTTAAATAAACCGAAATCATTTAAGTTGTAAGTTCATACGCCATTGTAAGAAAATAGTTATGGATGAAATGACTTTAATTTCCATGAACATATATCATATTGAGATATACCATTTTAAATATGAAATTATATGGTAGAATATGCAAGAAAAAATATCTTACATATGTTTGCGGTTCCGATTGGAATATCCGTCCCTCGGGAACCCTCCCATGGGCGGTAACTCGGAAAACCTCGTTACCGCCCAATGGGCGGGTCCCCTCGAGACGGATATTCCGGTCCGTCCGAACCGCAACATATGACAGATATCATTATTCTGTTAGTTTTACCCATGCCGGTAATTTCATCTGGCATTGGGGTGTCATATGAGTCGCATCCTTTACAAGAGGTCATTTAGCGCATTTTATGAATGAACCGTGTTAAAATGACGTCATTTGGCGTATTTAGAATGAAACTCCATGCTTAGGGTGACATCATTTTGCCGTTATGAATGAAAAAGTAAATCCATACGCTATTGTAAAATAAGTTACAGATGAAATAATATAAATTTCCATGAAAAAAATGTTTTATTGAGGTAAAGAACTTAAACAAGAGCGATCAGTAATCACATGTGTCGCCTCATGATGGCCAATTTCATGTTGGGACAAATTTTGTGACAGACGGACAAACAGACGGACAGTGTACAACTAGACTTGGTACTGATCATTCCTGTAAAGTTTGGATGAAATTGCACCAGTAGTTTATGAGGAGTAGTCCGGACAAGCTTTTGTGTATCTGGCAACACACAGAAAAAGAAACCTTTTTATCAAAGGGCCATAACTCGGCCAAAAATCATTCAACCGGAAAACCCGTGCAATATGCGCAAGGACTTGAGCTACAGATCAATCCTGTAAAGTTTCATTGAAATTGCATTAGTGGTATAAGAGAAGTAGTCCGGACAAACTTTAAAATTAAAAATTATTAAAGGGCCATAACTCTGACAAAAATCATTGGACCGGAAAATGCTGACAATATGCACAACTAGACTTGGTACTGATCATTCCTGTAAAGTTTGGATGAAATTGCACCAGTAGTTAATGAGGAGTATGCCGGACAAGTTTTGTGACGGACGGACGGACGGACGGACAGACAGACAGACAGACAGACAGACAGACGGACAGACAGACAGACGACGGAGAAGTGATCCCTATATGTCGCCACTACTCCGTAGAGGCGACACAAAAATAAAATTAGAGATAAACCAAAGACATAAAGTTTTTATAAAAAACAACATTGAAAAACATTAGTAGAAACATCACACGATTACAGTCTGAATACAAATCAGTAAGTGAGAATAAAGATTTTTTTAAACATACACAGCAATGGGTTATCCAATAAAGTCTCGGAAAGTGTTGTCTTATTTGTTAATACTGATCATTAACTCAATCAAACACTCGATGTCATGAAAAAGAATTAAAACTGCATCACCCGTCACGCCTACTAGAACAATCTTTACAAGTATCAAATAGAAGCCGCATCAGTTATCGTGAAAGGAAAAGCAAAAAATATACCAACACTTACATATCTTTCACAGCTGCCACACAACATAAATATCTTGAAATGATTTGCTTATTGCAGTAATAGTTGGTTATATACAGTAGACATTTAAATTTAGATATTGTTTTCTATAGATAAATTGTGTTTTTAACTACAAGTTTTTTGCTTGGTAATTAACTTATAATAATCTCAGTATTATAGACGGTAACGTCAGTATAGCATGGATGTTTTAACTACAAGTAAACTTTATATATGCTTAAACCATTTTTTCCCTCTAAAACCATGTTTAATCGAAGAAAATAAAATATATAAGATTATTCTTTGCATATTATTTAGTCACTAAATACCGATAGATATTGATATTTAAATACAAGATTGGAAACACATAATGTCCAAACCAATGACTTGATATTTAAAGGCAGGAAATTGAGTATTTTTATATCTAATTCAAGTGGTTTCCATTTTCTTGACACCACTGATTCTAATTTGATGCGTTTTAAGCACTTCCTATTAAAACAATCTCCATTAAATTCAATTCAGAAATAATGCAAAACAATGAACTAAGAGAAAAATTAAAACGAAGGAAATCTAATGAAATGTTCCTAATAATCAAGACATAGTTATATTTCATTTTAATGAATCAATAAAATGGGCGTGCCTTTTTCTTATGATTGCTTTTGTTTGTTTGTTCAAGAAAACTGTATAGAATATAACCAATAAACTGCAGTTTTTTTAGATATACTCCAATCCATCTTTAAACATAATGCACATAACAGTACCTACAGAATTTAGAAAATATATTTATGCTGTAACTGAGATTTCTCCTTAATATATCAAGATAAATTGTAAGAAAAAGTAAATGAAAGTTAGATCTTATAAACCTCATGTGACAAATTACATGATAATTTTTATTATGTTACTAGTATACTAAAAAGAATACTCATGAAGTGAAGTTGTCTGCATATTAGCGTTTTGCTTCTGAATGGAACTGTACTATTTTTTATGTTTCTTTGTCACGTGATCATTTGAAATATTTACTTTTCATTAATTCTATGAACGACATAACACAAAGTCTGTCTGCTCAAGAGTCTACTAGAAATGATGATAACTAGAGTTTCAGTCTAGTCATTACATAAATAGAATACAGGTACATAATTAAATCTATAATGTACTTTACAATATACCTACGAGGAAAATTTAAAATATCTGATAGAATATTTTTATTTCACAATGTGTTTCATCTCATCAAACTTTCTTGATACTGATAACCAATTTGAAAATTAAAGATGGGAAGCGCGAAAAAACATATTAAAAAATGTAAAATTAATAACAAGTGTCAATTATCTGTGCAGACAAACTGAATTTTCTTTCATAAACATTGACTTACCGCTGTCTAAACGTAGTTAGAAGATTCTTCTTGTTGATTATGATATACAGACAGTGCCTGCTGGGAATCTAAATGAATATAATTAAATTCATAACAACTGATCTGATCAAGAGTGCATCTTGCATTCATTTCATATGAATAAACAGGCATTTACTGTTAAAATGCAACTTTTGCAAAATGGATTTTGACCTTTCTGGAAGTTTGCATTATAAAACAATTAACAGCTCAATACAAAAACGGTCTTTACTTCAGTGTTAAATACTTTTCTGTACTATTAAAGTAAATATGTCGGTGTGACTTGAAACGCAAAACAAAAACAAACTATTAATTAAAGTAAGATTTTGCAAGTCGTAACCATTTGTTTCCGTTCTGAACAATTTTTTGCAAAATGCAAAATTTCAATCAAACTTCTTTTCAATTCTTCAATTCTTTCAAAATCATATCGATACAGCAGTAATCGGGGTTGAGATTAAGTTTCTTGTTTTTATTTAACTGTAGTACAAATAATATTCAAGCAACCGATTAAATTTTGTCGCTTAAATTATACATATGCAGAAATATAGTTTTTTATGTCAATTAATTAGGCAGATAGTTTGTGATGTTCAAATATGATTAAACAGTTCATTCATCTCTATTAGCTCTGAAAACATATATTGATAATTAAATTCTAATTCATTTTTGTTTTCAGTTATTTTTGTTTTGCAATTAATAAAGAAGCTTGCAAATTAGTTATTTCCGGTCTGATAACTTGCATTGGTTATTCTAATGCTAGAATCAAATTTGTCTCTTTATCATGATAATGGAACACAGAGACCTTTGAATGCTATACATTATTAAATAACCATGCAACCAGAAAAAAACTTTTCGTTTGCATTTAACATGAATATAACTCATAATAAGGGGCTGAATGTATATAAGTAAAAATAAAAAGCAGAATCACGCCTATCGGTCTTATACTCATTCTCAAAATAAGTTTTTAAAGAAAAAGATGAATATCATGACATGCAACCTATGTTTGATTAATTATAATCAACTTATACACAACATAAATCTTTTTAATGACCTATTCAACGCACGTTTGACTTTGCAAAAAACAGTGTTTATTTTTAATAATTCAGATAATAAATTACCTGTCAGAAAATCTAAAAGAAAATACCTTTATTCCCCAAAGAAACGTTTCGTTTGATTTGTTTTCTATAATAAGCTGTAATAAAAATTGTTACATTTTCTTGTAACATATGAAACGAAACGACAGACAGATAGGAATACTCTAAAAGGAGCAGTTGTAAACGAAAGCCAAAATTTAAGTTTATAATTTCTGTGATTGCTGAATGTAAAAAGGACTTGCATCTTTTTGAAATGCACCCATTTCCTTTCATTTGAAGCGGTCAATTTCCTGTACACTTCTAATTGTTTTGAAATGCTATCGACACAAACATAACATCTACAACATACTTAAAAAATAAATCTTTTAACTTACATTTTTAAAGTAAATACGTTGAGGTAAAAATGTACTTGTAGTTGTTTAACTGATTCCATAACTCAGCTGTATACATGTTTAAAATGACTTTTCAACAAATATATTTTTTAACAAAATGTATACGTTATGTTTGAAGATATGATAACTAATTCTTTAGTTTCCATTGTGTTGGAACACTCACATAACGTTGTTGAAGATATGTTTTATAAGACGTTGAAGTTGAATATATATTTTATAAGACGTTGAAGATATATGTTATAAGGCGTTGAAGATATATTTTATATGACCAACACATGATTATTAACAAGTATATCACCATAAAAATGCTTTAGTGTAGATTGATTCCCATTGATAGATAATTCATACAAACATTGAAAGCGTTGAAAAATTGTGTGGCCATATATGCCATTTAAGTGAAGCAGTTCAGCAAATAGACCGTTCATAGTATAAAGAATCGTTTGCTGTTAAACCACTTGTATTTTTTGAATTCCTTAGGTAATAACGACGATTCTTTGGTGGATCTGGTATAGGCAAAGGCAACTATTCAGGCGTAATTCTGTATTCATAATTGCATTATATTAATAGATTGAATTAATGTGAAACTAACTAACTCAGTAGTATAGCAGTGTCTGCGTGGCTGTTCTATTTCTATCGGATTATTTCTGATTCTGTAACTAAAAGTCTCTGCTTTTTACATTACTGTAGGTATAGGAATAATCACGTTTATGATATCGGTAGAATATATAACAGTGATAAGACGACGGTGATAACTACGGCAGAAGTGTCGTTTTACTGTCTCCTTGAATTAACATACATTGGATTTATCAAATGAATAATTTTGAACCTATTGCATAGTGAAACACCTTTTTGGCTGTGTGTAAGAAATGTTTCTTAAACAAACTGTGAATTCAATGTAATTCTAATTGAAGATATTCATGGGAATAAAAAATATCAGCTGCAGGACTTTTCAAATAACCTTAAGAAAATAATTATTTATTCAAAGGTGTGTTAGGATAATTTTAATCGCCTACTTCAGTGTTTTCCTAAAATCTGGAAAATGGGTAGTGAGCTAGATGAAATCAAAGACAAATTATCAGGTTCGTGGGTGTTAGACAGGTCTGAAAATTTTGAGGAGGCTCTTCAAGAAATGGGTGAGTTCGAATGTTTGATAAAAAAACGAAGGCAATAAAAATAAGATATCACTCTCATTTCATTAATATTGTTAAGATGAGTTAATTACTGATAGCATTGATATATTCAATATCAACGTATTAGCACGATAAAGAGGATATTTGTTGATATACTAACATTTATAGTATTATGTAAATTAATGATTGTTAACTTTCTGCTCGAAAAAGTGTATTTGCCTTGATATATTGGCAACTATTTTGTTTTGTTCTGGTAATTAGGACATATCATTTTTTTTTTCTGAAAACTCGTATGTATAGCTAGTCATTTTAATAGTCTTACAAGTGAATAATGTCAACTGAAGATGTCACATGCATGGAAAAATTGTACATGACCATTGCACATGTAGGACTTTCTTTTATACCAACTCCAAGAGACAACTCGTTATGTTATTTTTTATAGTGAACGTCTACAGAACCATTATGCATGCAAGAATTTCGACGATTCCCTTATGTTGTCAATTCTATCTTCGTATTATATACCCGCACGATTTAAGTGAAAAATGTTGCAACGCTTTAATTGATTTTGGGTCATTTTTTCACAATAAGAATAATTTCTCTGGAAACACAGAGTATGCAAATTGTCTAAAATATTGCACACACGTTATTAGTCTAGACCTGGGTCAAATGGAATACATGTCTAGAAAAATATTTCCAGTGCTTTCATGTTAAACAACCTCTCAACGGTCTTAATAGACATAACTGAATTTACATACCGAACTATATGATAGGTTTTGTGTATACAGAATTCGAAGTCTATGTGCAAATTCCAATTTACAAATCAAAAAAGAAAGAAATCATATATTATATTGGTTTCGGATTTAACAGGTACCTATTATTACTTCCCTTGTGACATTCCCGGCGCTGCTCTAAAGGCCGGATGGATGAATGAACCATCTGATTAACGTAATAAGCAGTGTGTAAAAATGTCTTTTTCGTGAACTTTTTTTGACTTTCAAGACCTTGCTTTGATAACAGAATGTGTGAGTGTGAACTTTTATGTAATCAGTCTGAGGATTACAGTTTTATGTCTAATGTAATGTTCTTTATGCTTCTGATATCCCAGGTAGAATTATCCAGTGGTAATGCATAATTTGTTAGAAACAAGTAACTTCAATATTGAATACTTAATAATAAGCTAGAATGTCTTGTCTTGAGTATGTAATTGCTTCTTTATTAATTAATTGGGTTAAAGACATAGCCCAGGAGTTCATAAAAGTTACCTGAAAATAAAAAGCATAACTCTATACGTAATTTAATATGTAAATAATGTAAAACAATCATAAATCATCTGCAATAAATATGTAATCATTACCATTTTTTAAAATTTATTTAGCTTGATTTTTTATATTTAGTATTAATGATGCGATGAGACGTTTTAATAGAATACAAGCACAGTTTTAACTTCGTTAAATTGCGTGTGGAAATTTACATGAAAAGTGGCACTTCATGAAAATGTAGCTATAAAAACAACATAATATGGATTTAATTTATTTTTGTTATAGATACAGTTTGTGTGTACTCATTATATACATGTTTACTATCAATTATAACATTTTGTTCATAAACGTTTTTCAGAGTAATATTATCAGTTTGGATTGTTGTACACCAAAACTTGATTACTCTAACAAAACGAGCAATATGTAACGGCCACCATTCTAGTTCACCGTAAACACCGCCATTGCATTACTTATTCTGACATTTTAAACATTTTAAATGAATTAAGAAAAGAACTTTTTAAATTGAATTGTCTCAAAGCATATCATAACAAAGTTTGTTTAATGGCCAATTATACTCAAGAAATGATTTTATTTTTATTTAATAAAAGCCTTTTATTTTTGGTGTCTTAATTGTTACAGCATCCAAAATGTTAGTCACTGACTTATTACCTAAACAGTCTTTTGCTACTGATTTCGTTTGGCAATTAGTACAATTACAGTGATTTAGTATAATTCATAGAAGTCAAAATATTACTTAATTTACATTTTACTACTTTTATGACTAATAATTTCACATTCAGCGCCATTTTCTTCATGTCATAACATGCTTTATAACCATTATTTAAATGTTGTAAAAA
The DNA here is from genome assembly GCF_026571515.1 of Ruditapes philippinarum. Taxonomy (NCBI): domain Eukaryota; kingdom Metazoa; phylum Mollusca; class Bivalvia; order Venerida; family Veneridae; genus Ruditapes; species Ruditapes philippinarum. The sequence goes on from NW_026866630.1 coordinate 185,669, forward strand.
CACATTTGTCCTTTTTAAGGAGGGACACTATTTTTCTATTACGAGACATAATGTAGCTGGGCATGCATCTCTTGCTATATAATGTAAAATATAATTACCCATAATTTTCAGTAGGAAAATATTATTGTATTACTTTTTAGATTTTACATTAGTATTGTTAAAAATATCGGGTGATATGAATTAAAAGGTAATTGGTGTTCTTAAAATGCGAAGGTTACATTTAAATGGTATTAAGGTTTATTTTAACAAACTAGTTTTATAAAAAAAACATGCATTGTTTTCGACAATGGCACTTAAATCACGATAATATATTTACTTCTGTATTTTGAAGGGCTAAATGTTGTGTTCCGGAAGTTAGCTAGCCATGCCAAGCCAAGTATGGAAATACAAGTAGAGGACGGGAAAGTTAAGATTATTGCCAAAGCTTCATTCTTCACACAAACTATGACCTTTCCTATAAATGAACCATATGACCAGGAATTTGAAGGAATCAAAATGAAAGTAAGAGTTTATGCAAGTTTATTATTCTATTTTTATTGTAGATTTTTGCAGATAGAAAATGTACACTCTTACAATTAAATCTTACAGTTATTTGTTCATTTCTTAATAGATTAAATTAAAGCAACAAACGCAGGACAATGAAAATCTTTAAAAATGACATACAAATTGTAAAAAGCTAAGAAAATCAAATACGATATAACCCTTATTCCCGTTGTTTTTTGTTTTTTGTTTTTTTCGTACACAATATGTCGTTGTTAAGACCTATCGCAAAATCTTCCTAATAATTATTTTCTTCTTAAACTGTCAGCGGCATATCTCATATGTCCATGACTGGAATATAAATGAATAAAAACTGGCTGGTAATGGAAACGTCAGTCTATACCATCCTGCTATTTTATCCATTACAAGTCGCAGATGCTGGGCTAAATATAGACTGATTAACGACGTGCAATATATTAGACTTGTTTGAGTAAATCTTATGTTATAATAGAGATTATATTATATTTAGACGTTTCTCAAAAATGTTACATTAGAAATGTCAAAAGAATGTTATATTTAGAAATGCATAAAACAGGTTTTGTTGAGAAATACCTAAAATAAAACCAAAAAGTATTGAGCATTTTATGACGTAAATATACAAAATTGTTTGATTTAAGTACAAGTTTGTATAAACTAAACTGTCAATAAAAAAGTTACAGCAAGAGATGGTAGTTATATGTAATATGAAATACATTTATGTAGTATATTTCCTATAATAATATGAAATGATACAAACATATCTATCTAGCAATGGTTTTGGGGTCTTTTACTTGCGTTATTAATCGAGAATTATATTTGGTTTGGTTGTACATTTGCCATTACGTTACAGAACAGAACAGAACACATCTCTATTTACTCGAGTTACATATAGAACACATGAGTACACATAAAAACAGATGTATATCTTTGTAAATAAACACATGAAATGGTTCTAATTAATATTTCTACATACATCACTATATAATTTTAGGTATCTATAAAGTTGAAAAACTAATAATTTTCAGAAAAGATAAAAATATATACAAAAATATGCCCTTTAATATTCCAACATTAAAACTAGAAAGAAATAGAATCCTTAAAGAAAGTTCAAAAGGTAAAATTGAAAATGTTGCAGGCTCTGTTTGATTTAGCCTGTTCATGGACAGCTCTGGAAAGATCAAGCTACTTTTCACGCCCCCTATCACCGGCTTAAGCAGTATTCAACATTTAAACATGTAATAGTAAAATTTTGAACTTAGAAACATCCGCAGATGTGTTCAAATATTTCAAAGATGAACAATCTACATGTATCAGGATGACATTTAACAGCATTATTATGAATGGATTGTGCTTCTTTGAAACTTAGTAAATTAAAACCTTTGTATTACTTGTATTTTTATTCTTTAACAAAATTGCAGAAAATCTCAAATGGAATATTGAAATAATATTTTAGGCCTTGAGTTGTACGATCATTTTAAACCTTGAATATTTATATTCTAGTGTTTAACAAAATGGGAGGATAATAAACTTATAACGGAAGCTAATCCCGTGGAACCAGAAAAGCACAAGCCACAAAAATTTCATAGGGAACGAATTAATGACGAACTTGTTCAGGTATGAACGCCCTTGAAACAATAATAACTAACACCACTCACTTATGTTAATCATTAATTGTATATGTCAGTTTATGTAAAGACATTTTCATATATGATAACAATAAAAAGGCCATTGACATTAAGCAAGAACCATTAAAAGAATGTAATCTTCCAATCACTTGTAATATCAACAAAGGCGATTTTCATTTCATTTCTTCTTGCAAAATTTAAGTTTCAAGCGTGTATATTTCGATTAAATAAATCTAAAAAATAATAGATGTAATTGTTGGTCTTACTTTATACTTGTGCCAAATACTCATCCCTTTCGGGTCCGGTAGCGTATCAATTAGACGAGGCAAAAATTTAGGAAATACTAAAATGTTGCATGTTATTCTATTTTTCAGACCATGTGGATAGGCGAAGTTAAATGTACAAGATGGTTCAAACAACAGACGTGATGGAAGAAAAGATAATTTAACATTAATTACCTTTTTAATTAATCGTGTCTTTCAATACGTTTAAGTTGTGATGTTCATCCTCTTGAAAATCAATTAGTCTTACCGCTTTTATAATATTTATATTCATATTTAGTTTGCAAAGATATATGAGTATTTTCTTTATGTGTACGGAATGGAAATACATGTATTATATCAATTCCAAAATGTTTCGATAAAAGATTAATTGAAAACAACAAACTCGTATAATTCGAGAAAGTAAACAAAATTAAATAATTATTTACAATTCTTGGACAAAAAAAACGATACTGTGCTCGTCATTGTCAGCAAATTGAGTTTCACTCCATGAGCAAACAGACGAAAGAAAAGTACAAATCTGTACAAAACCGTTTGCTTTATAGTAATAGTGTTGCATAATAGTGAAAGACTAATGAAAACGAATAAAGTGAAAATATTTTGCAAGTTACTGACCTGAAACACACTTTCACACATTCCATTGATAACCTTCTTGAACAGTCAGCTTATGATTACTGGGATTTAAGTCGTCAACATTGCCATAGTCATATAATACTTTGACAACCATACTTTCTTAGCTGTGAAAGACCTCATAAAGAATCTTGAGTAGTATTTCCTTGAACAAACGGACGTCTGAGTAAAACATTTGATTGTTTTGGAAGATACATTCATGAAAGCAGTTGAATACCTTGTCTTTTGATTATGTGAGTTGATGCTGCCGATGTGAACTCCTTAGCCACAAAAAGACCACACTGGTAAGATAATAGGAGATAAATTTTGAAATTTCAATGCAATCAGTCGTTGCCTGGCCAATGAATATGCCGGGAGAAAAAGTGGTTCATGTTCACAGAAAATAACTTTTAAAACGAGGTGAAGATAGCCATAATATATATTTTTTTTACATGATGTTCCTATTCTATACTTCTATAGGACTTAGTATGAAAATCTAGAAAAGGGGAGATCCTTCCGAAGCAACAAAACAACAAAACTATATAAAAATTGCAGACTCGATTTAATTGAGTCTGTTCATGACGGATTGTGTAAATGTGCAATATCTCTAACGCCCCCTAGCACCACCAAATGTTTCTAATGTATTTCATTTTCTATTACTTTTCTTATTGATATTTGTAATGGGTGGGTGTAATCGTATATATCTATGTGGTGATTTCGAGATTTTCAAAATGTGTTTGTTATCTAAATTCATCTTTTTGTCTTTCCAATATCATGTGCAATAAGATTAATAAAGTGTTGTATATGATAGAAGATCTTTATGTTTTCTTTTGGTCATGGATTTTCACAAACGTACATTTAGGTAGCCTTAATATTAAACTGGAAATAGAATGAGAAGAGCTTTACTGTCTAATTTGTGGGCAGAGATGTTATATATTTGTATGAGACGTTACTTGATTGAACTAGCTATTGGACGGTTTAACGGTTAAAACATTAACTTCAATAACCAATAATGTATCGGGAGAATATGTGGGCGTAATAGGCGTTGGAAATTGAAATGCTGTGAATGCAATAAAGGGTTCCGCAATATCATATACTATATAATATTAATAAGTCGCTTATATTTGATATATTCACTGATATTTAAATAGAATCCAAAAAAGGAGACAGAGGAAGATGATAGTACAAAAACACCTAATATTTTAGTCTTCAGGCAAATATCTTTTCAAAATTGTAGAAGAATATTGTAATATTTCACTAAAATCATATCATACTGTATGTGCATTTCTTCAGTATCTCCAATTATCTGAAAAAGCATCCATGACTAATGACAGAATTATCAATATACTATTTTGTCATTAAAAGTCTAAGTGTGACCTTGGCATTGCACCTACGAACTTGTTCTCACTCATCACATATTGTTTTAAGAACGCAATATCAAAGCCAAGTAATTTCAAAACCTGCCGTCGAATGACAAAGATATGGGTGTAACATTGCTAACTATTTACTATCATATCATGGGTTTTGAGACTAAAGTGTGACCTTGACCTTTGGGCTGCTGAACTTGTTAGTCCCAAAAAGCCGCGTTTTAATGGATATTCATGTCAAAATTCATCCGTGAGTTACAAAAATGTGCATATAACAAATATGACTTGATGTACACTTGTGACTTTGACATTTTCTACATGAAGAAATTTTTGCGTGCGCTACAAGTCATCTTAACGTGCAACCCGTTAACAAAATAAGAATCCAGACGTTCTGATTAGATGGTATCTCTGGTGAAAAGAGTGACTGTGGGTGTGGCAGTTAAAAATACAATATGAAAGAAACTTTGCTATGACCATGTAAGTAAATCATCAATACTGAATATCAAAAAAATGTTTGGAATAATCCATACGATTACTTGTTTGATACATAATTTACATTTTGAAACACAAATAGCAGACAAGCACATAAGAGCAATTCAATTGCATAATACAAATGTAAATATTTATAGGAAAGTGTCATTTAATAAAGTTTTCTGTCAAGATAATTTATGTTTAAAAACAAAAGATCATAACTACCAAAAATGGCAAAATTACCAAACGACGACAAAATTAAGTTTCAGTTAGGGTTTGATTATCAAAGTTTATTTGATGATCTCAGTATGCATGCAAATACATAAACACGAGAAAAAGAATCCTAAATAAATATAAAACCATGTCTACAGAGGTTCTTAGGGCAATTGGTCAGAGTAGTTCTGCTGTCAAAATCCTTTAAGAAATATAGAAGTTGTGCACAAGAGAAATTGTTTACACCAATTCCACCGACATGCACATATCTTTTCCGTCGGAAAATCCTTCCAATGATGTTAATGGGTTAGTATGTGAATGTGAAGCTATTGTGAAGCCATTAAACATACTTGGATAAAAGGTGTGTAATTACGTGACATTTTCTTTACGGTAAAATTGTGTAATTGCCTATTGACTTAAAGGGTATTTGCTATATTTTTTCGTTATACCTTTCAACATTTGAAAAATAAACATTTTTTTAAAACGAATACGAATACGAAAAGTTTATTTGTATAAAGCATAGTACAATGCTCATAACAAGTATAAATTGTAATATATACAATGTTTGGAGATCAAAACATGGATTTTTCCAGCAAACATAAGATGTTTCATGGAATTATATTATTATAGTCTGCACTTAACTTATTCTATCATTTTCTAAAATATAAAGACATGAAGAACACTAAAGTCCTGTAGACTAAAAGTAATATTCACTGTTGCAAGTCAGTTCTTTTGAAAGATATATATGCAAATGCAAACATCTTAAACAATAAATTATGGTTCGAATACAACATTTCATTTTCAAATATTACTAGAAGAGATATTATGAAATACGTTGTCTATTTGCAAAGTAAATAAATTTAGATAAAGCACATATAGTTTTCTTAGAATTAGAAGACATTAGGCTACCGAATTTTATAACAAGTATTAATTGTAATATATACACTGTATGGAGATAAAACGTATAATCACAATGAGTATAATCATTATTACATGTGTACTAATTAAGCGTTTGACAGCACACAAATGATTGAGTATATAAAAGTCTGACAAATCTATCAAAAATACAAGAAATGAATTATATATTTAATGCGCTTTCTAACACGTTGTCAGTACTTTTAATTATTGCTTCAATACATATATAAATTGAGAAACAAATGCCATGGCGGCACACTTTAGTTCTTACATGAATTAATCGGTCCTTTTAAAGATGTCTCACACGTTCCATCACCAATCATTAATCAACAGTGGCCATGATGTGGTCATGATCAGAAGTGACATTGATGTGTCATCTGTGATGACACTTAGGAATATGTGACAACGGGAGCTGGGTGCATTACATACACACATACACGTTCCAATCTGTCCACAGTTATTTTTAAGATTATAATTTTACCCAATATTATTGCTCCGCGCCCACAGGCGCGGAGCTATTTGTACTCGACAGCGAAAGCTGCATTTTGTAGCCTTACGAGCGGATGGACCCTCATTAAGGTGATTCCGCTTTGTCAGCCAAGTTTGTTCTCACAAAGTCTGTGCAAAGTGAAAGTAGGCCAATTTTCATATAACAACAAAGCTCACATTGTTATATGATGAGCCATTTGCAAGTACACTTCCAATTCTATGTTTTAAAGACTATTTTAAACAAAAATAAAAATGATAACAAAAAGAAATTTACCTTGAATGGGCTACATTTCTGAAGACCAAAAACATTCTGTTGCAAATCTTTATGCACATTTCATGAATGGAAAAATCCAGTTTAAAGTCTATTTTAGTGCAAACAAATGCTATTTTTTGCAGAAAATACAAAAAAAAACTTTAAAAAACATAAATCTTAGGAAAGTAGTTTATCTGACCTTGAAAAGACATGGCCTCCATGACATGTGTAAAAAGTAGTACCATGAAAATAAACATCATTTACCTATTTCTTGTGTACATGACAAACAGACACACTTCACTGTTACACATAAAAAGGTTAGATTTTAAAGTTTGATTGTGTTTTCATTTTAATTGTAGTTTATAAGGCTATAAATGATGATGGTTTTCTTGCACTACTTTTTTTTACAAAAAATAATGGAGGCCATGTGCGTAGAAGGACATGAGATACTGATTTATTTGGAGTTAAGTTTTGAAAGATTTTTGTATTTGCTGCAAAAACATAGCTTTTGTTGGCACTAAAACAGACTTTTAAAAGGATTTTGCCATTCATGAAATGTGCAAAAAACTTTGCAACAGAATGTTTTTGGTCTTCAGAAATGTAGCACATCGATCCAAGGTAAATATTCTTATTGTTATCATTTTTATTTTTGTTTATAATTTTCCTTAAAATATAAACCTGGAAGTGTATTTTCAAATGGTTCATCATTTTACAATAAGAGCTTTGTTGTTATATGAATTTTGGCCTATTTTCACTTTGGACAGACTTTAGTTAAAACAAACATGGCTGACAAAGCGGAATCACCTTAAGCATAGGCCATAGATAGATATCATGACAACAACAGAAACTTTGATCTGCAGTTTGAACATGAAGTGTAATGTTTTTTTTATGAATGGTTTTTAAGCAATTCAACAAAAAAATATATATTGATCTCCCTTAAAGTTAATTAACATTAGTTTTTTATATATTACCAATGTCAAATAGCTTTAAATTCATATCTTTGTCTCGTACGAATATGATATTAATAGTGAATTTCCTCATACCTACCTAAAATTCAGGTAACAGTCTTCTATTATATTGATAAATACTGTATCACCATGTAACGCGTGTATAACAAACAAAAAAATCCTGAATTTGGTCTTTTGGAAATTCATCCCATTTTTTCATTCCAGAGTGTGTTCTACTTTCAGTATTGAAAGAAACCATTTTTTTAATTTGACATGAAAAATATGCATGTAATATTACTATATTATAATATTAGTCCCTTTTGTTACTATTTGTATATTTGTTACAATTATAACAGACTTTGATATTTCTATCATCTATCTTCTGTTACTGAAACAGAACACAGTACAGTCATGTCACATAACATTTACAAGTCTTGTAAGTCTTGTTTGTATTCAATGGAATTACTTTCCTTACCAGGTAGGCATCAGTGAAATCATTTTTATATTAAATATTTTTCTCCTCTTTTTAATTATGGACAGTGCATAAGATAAGTATAATTATGCAAAAAAATGGTTTACAAAACATTCGGAAAAAATCTACAATAGTACAATGTACTTAATCTGAATATAACATGACCTGTGCGTAGGAATAATTTGGTAAGGTATCTGTAATGAGCACATTTTTTTGCGCGGAGCTTCTCAATTGCTGCATTGCAGCAACATTTGTACTTGTTTCTTCAGTATTTATGTTTCTCTACGAAATCACTCTGATTACTTCTATGGATAGGGTTAGGGGTTTGGGTTAGTGTTTGGGTTAGTGTTTGGGTTAGTGTTTGGGTAAGTGTTAGGTTTAGAGGGTTTAGGATAACGAGGGTTTTGCTGCGGACAGATTCTAAAAGTGAGCCCACGTTCCCTTTGTCAGCATTATGCCTTATGTACATTGTAAATGTGTATTTCAAATAACAATTAAGAACAGACGGAAGACGTTAATTTTTTTGACAAATTAATTTGTTTATTTATTTCATATCCTTAAAGTAGTTAAAATGTAACGGATTTATATTACATAAATCCGTGAAAATGTTAATTATCATTTTATCTTTAACTGTCTAAAAAGTAACTCAATGAATATTCTCCACTTAATAAATTTAGTGTATAGTTTATAACTTCTTTGTCAAGTACGTTACTGTAATACGTTTTCTGAATTCATTGAAGTAGCGATCTAAAGCAAAGAGAAATATGTTCGCCTCTGCTGTGGTCAATTTTCATCGAAGATTTAGAATTGTATTTAGGTTCAAATATTGATAGTAGTGTAAATATAGCAGACTTGACACTTATATTGCTTTTATACGCTGATGATATGATTCTACTGTCTGAAACAGTGCAGGGTTTGCAGTCACATTTAGACAATCTACGAATTTACTGTGATCGTTGGGGTTTAAAGGTTAATGAAGAGAAAACTAAAATAATGGTATTTAGACGAAGAGGTGCGTTGAGAGACGATGAGAAATGGGAATGTAGGACAAAACCCCACCAGTTAAAACCCCACCACTCAAAATTTTATAGAGTGGACAAAACCCCACCACTAAATTTTATAGAGTGGACAAAACCCCACCACTTAATTTTATAGAGTGGACAAAACCCCACCACTTCAGTGGACAAAACTTTTTTGTAAACATGTTAAAAAACAAACAATTGTGCATCAGCAGAAACTCAAAAGAATGTGTGAACAACTCATCAATAAGGAGAAGACTGTACCCGAGTTTCTTCAGGCTATCAGCCACAGTATCCACTTAAACTAAGTACAATGAAGTACAATGAAGGAAAATTGACTGAACTGAATGAATTAGAAATGTGCTATAAAAATGTGCCATTTTTTAATCATTAATTGATGAATATGTGCTACATTCTTGATTAATAGTTAGTAGTTTATTTTTTATATAAATAAATTGAAGAAATGAATTTGAAGAAACTAAAAATAATGGATAATTCAAGGTCATAAATGTAACACAGTCTCAAATAAATGACTACTCTTTGATGTTGATTTAACAGTTTGTAAATTATTTGTATAATCTCTTATATTACACAAATTTTATATTGAAATTAAAAGATAAAATGTGAAAATGTGTACTATATATTATATATATTTCAATTCATCAAATCTTGCCCAATAATTGGTAAGTGGTGGGGTTTTGTCCACTCTGTAAAATTTAGTGGTGGGGTTTTGTCCACTCTATAAAATTTAGTGGTGGGGTTTTGTCCACTCTATAAAATTTTGAGTGGTGGGATTTTAACTGTCGGGGTTTTGTCCGTCTTCCGAGAAATGGGAGTATAACGGGAAAACGTTGGATATTGTAGATACATTTAATTATCTTGGAACTGTATTTGGTTTAAATGGTAATTTTAACTGTAATCAACAATTGTTAATTGGTAAAGCAATGAAAGCTATGAATTTGTTAAACTATAATATCCGTGAATTTGATTTTACTCTTAAAGTTCAATGTCAGCTGTTTGACTCATTTGTAACATCTATATTAAGTTATGCAGCAGAAGTGTGGGGTAATTCAAAAGCTAAAGAAATTGAACGAGTGCAGTTAAAGTTTTGTAAAAGACTTCTTAATGTTAAAATGTCAGTAAGTAATGTGTCTGTTTATGGAGAGCTAGGGCGCTATCCGCTTTATATAAATCGTTTTGTTCTGGATTAAAGTTTTAAATTCCAATAATTGTATCATTAAAAACGTTTATAAGGAGCTGTTTAATGATGCTATTCATGGTAAAAAGAACTGGGCATATAAGTTAAAAGTTTTATTAGAAAGCTATGGATATGATATCTTTGGGAAATACAGGACAGTATTATTGACGGTAAAAGTTTGATTCCGTGTTTTAAACAAAGAGTGATTGACTGTATTCTTCAGGAATGGAGAAGTGATATCGATAGCAAACCAGTCCTGTATTATTGGTATATAAACATGTTAAAGAGAATTTCGAATATGAACCTTATTTAGACTTGTTGAACAAATCACATAGACTTTTCATAACAAGAATGAGAACATCTGCGCACTGTTTACGCATAGAAACCGGGCGTTATGGAAATAATAGAATAGACAGAGAATATAGACTGTGTCAAATTTGTGAAAATGGACGAATAGAGCTTTATGCTTAAATGTGCGAGATACAGAGTCATGAGAAAACGGTATATTAATGAATATTTTACACTTCGACCAATTAGTATGTTTAAGCAGATCTGTGAATCACATTTTTTTTAAGACAATGACAAATTTGGTGATGTTCATCAAATGTGCACTTAAAATTCGAGAAAATATGCTACGACAAAATGACTTTTCATAAACTCTATATTTAAATTTATTGCCGACTGTTTAATGAGTTAATTAATTTGCTTGTCAACACATACCTTCATTTACGTAAATAATATTTATATTCATATTAATTTTAATATTTATTTGACATGACCTTTATATTCAATGTAATGCATGTATAGATGATAAACTATGTTTAAATCTAAAATCTAATAAACGATATGTTCTGTTCTGTTCTGTTCTTCTTTAAACTTGGACTAAAAATAACGAGTCATAATCAGTATCTTCTGTCCGCCACGGATGTTATCTACATCTCTGTACTGGTCATATCAGGAGATTATAGCAAACCGTTTTTTTAAAAATCTTTTGAAGTTTTCTCTGATATTACTTACATAAAGCTATAAACAGTTAATTAGTAACACCTTGAAAAAAATACGTAGGCCTATAGTTTAATTAAGATAAAAAATATAATGTTTTCTAAGGAATAATTGTAATTAACTTTCATAATCAAGAAGTTTTGGTGGTTTGTTTTATAAATTAAGGATTAACCTGCCTTTATTGTTTGTTACACCTTTAAAAGTATTAACGTATATCTAAATGGTTCAAGAGATCAAAAGATAATAAATAATTATTTAAAGAATTAAAGTGTCATAATTGTTTAATTGTAATTAAATTAATTGTTGTTAATTAATTCAATTAATTGTCTGTACTATATAGTAGGGCCGAAACGTATCGCGGAAAAGGGCCGAAACGTCCAGGGGCCGATTTTTCCACTGGGGCCGATTTGGTTTGAATGTCAGACGTTTCACTCCCAAGACATTTCACTATTGAGACGTTTCACTCCCAAGACGGTTCACACCTAGACGTTTCACTCCCAATTTGTCAATTGTATGGACGTTTCACTCCCATTTTTTTTAGATATTTTTTAGGAAAGTTAACAAATTTATTTCCATTTTTAAAAGCCATGTCAGGATTGATTATTTATATTGATGTATGTTTTTCTGTTGTAGATAAGCAATAAAAATTCTGTAATATACATTTTTTAAATATTTTTATTGCATTGAAAAATGGTTTAATAGGTGTTGATAAAAGATATGGTTGGTTATTCAAAATAAAACACACAATTGTTAAAAAGGAATTCATACTTATATAAACTATAATATAAACAATACTATGCTCATCCTTGAGAATAATATATTCATTAGTACTTTCATAAAAAATAAGCCACATGGAAATAATGTCTTTAAATTGATATCAATTATTTTTACCAAAATTAAAATATTTGTTATTTCATGTAGGTCTTAAACAATGATATGCAAAAGATGTCATGTGTATAAAATGAATTATTCTTTTGAATTATTTCTTAATCAATTATTAAACAGTAGCCATTAAACAAATGTAGGTAATTGTGGTGTTAACAGTAATCTCATCATCTAATTAGTTAGACCGCCTCCGTGGTCGAGGGGTTAGAGTCAATGGCTTCTAATCCAGTTACCTCTGTGGCGCGGGTTCGATCCCCGGGAGATGCTTTGGTAGTTTAGTGCGGAGGAAGGTAGTCTAGTACTGGTGTAACTCTCCAGGAACGATGGTTAGGAAACTACCCGCCTATATGACTGAAATACTGTTGGAAAAAGGCGTAAAATGATACAAACAAACAAAACCTAATTAGTGGTATGAACACTGAGACCAAAAACTAACAGTTTGACATCACCATTAAATCAGTTGTATAAACACTGCACTTTAGCATCAACAGTTTACTAATCAGTTGTTTATTGGACCATTAAAGTAGTTTTTAGATAACATCCAATTAAAACAAAAGTCTTGGAAACAGAAACTTCTCGAATTTATAAGTTTTTTTATATAACAAATTAAAATAATGTTTAATCCGCTATATATAAATAAAATATTTTTATTTTAGAAAATTTGCAGAATGTCTACATATATACAACATAATACTGGGTTGAAAATTTCAGAATTTTGTCTATGAAATATAATTTATTTACTATTTAAAAAAAAATTATGATAACAAAAATAATGCATTCTTACCTGTTCCACATGTACGATAATAAATATTATAAACAGGGATAACAATTATTATATACAAACTTAAGTACTGAGTTAATAAGTGAAATTCCCTTCCGTAATTCAGTTTTATTAAATTTAAGGTCTATTTATTTTAAGTATATCATAAGTCTTAGAAAAATTTTGGTATAAAAAGGGAGTGAAACGTCTTCAAGACGTTTCACTCCCATTTGGGAGTGAAACGTCTTGGTGTGAACCGTCTTGGTGTGAACCGTCTCAATAGTGAAACGTCTGTCTACCATTTGGTTTGGGGCCGAAACGTGCTGTTTGCGTTTGCATTACTCATAGCTTGTATTTATAACGCGCGCCGGTTGAATTCGCGGGATTAGGTTTTTAAATATTTTTTGTTGTTTTTACTTATTTTAGTTGTTTCATTCCATTTAATTACCATGAAGGGGCCTCCGACACAAGAAGATATCTTGAAGCTTGGGAAATCACACTCGATGCAGAATATAGGGAACCTAGAGTAGGTGTATAACTGTATAGCTATATATACAGTCCTATAAATACGACGTTGATTTGATATATTTTTACTTTTTCTTGGCCAGTAGGCAGTACGGTAGCAAGCTGAGTAGCAGACTGGGCACATCTCCCAATCGGACTAAATTCGCTCATTCGGGCTAATTTAGCCCGATTGAGCTCAAATCTAATAAATGAAAATGATAAAATGTGTCAGAAATACACTGAAATAGTAGTCCAACTTGTCCAAGAGACATAATTTTTGCCATAATTTTTGCCACAATGATAAAGATATATTTTCAATTTGAGAGGTGTTTTTCCAAGTCGAACCACAGCCATATATACACTGGGCAGGACACTGAAAAATGGATTTAACTCAATACAGGATTGGAGCAGTACCTCTAGACGCTTGCAGAAATCATGATAACAAAATAGACAAATATCGTTTTTTTTCGCCGATTTTTACATTTTTCCTTCATTATCGTACTTAAATCGGTGTGAAAAGATGAATTAGACCTGTTAAAGTTCATTCCGTTGGGTAAAAAGACAAGATTTTAGCATTTTATCATTCAAGCGCCTTGTCTGGTATATACCGGAATACGGTATTTAGTGTGGTGCTCCAATCTTTTTTTTAGTCTCACTCCTGAAAAATAACAACTGCCCGATCCATACCCACAATCCTTTGCGCGCCTCAGTAATTATTGGATTCTTCTGCTAGTCTCCGATTTTCGAGCTCTCGTTAAACTTTGGCAATATCTGTTAATTAATGTTTACATTGCCGTCGTATTGTATATTACAATAAAAAATCCAAGGAAAAAGGAATAAAATGACTATAATGATAGATACATTTTGTTAATTTGCAATTTCTCTTTTAAGTCGAAACTTTATTTCAAGTTTTTTAAAATCTCAGGGTTTTGATTGCAAAGAAATGACCGATTGTTTTGTTATTAGAATTGTTTTCTTTTTGGCGATAATTGCCTTAAATTATCTTATTAATCTCCATGGTCCAACCAAGAACTGCATTTTTCTACACTGGCTCTGCAAAATTAGAAGATTTTGGTAGTGATAACTAGCGATGAAAGGAAGAAACTGAAACTGTCCATTTTGCCTGATGGATATCTGATTTTTTAACAAATCCACAAAATTTCATCTTTCAATAAATAAAGACCTGAAGACCCATAATCCCACTTTCTCTCCCCAATCTTCAATTGTAACAGGTGCATATGTAAACAGTACCCCTCTAATTTTCCAGTCCACAGACCTGCAAATATTGGAGGCCGGTGAACAGGTAGTGAGGTGAACATATTTTTCTATTAGTTTTTATACACCCGTTTGAAAAACGGGACGTATTATGGGAACGGGCAGGCGGGCGGTCGGTCGGGCGGGCGGTGTCCAATTTTGTCCGGAGCATATCTCCTACATGTATGGAGGGATTTTAATGAAACTTCATAGAAATGTTCACCACTATGAGGAGCAGTGTCGCGCACATGAACCAGGCCTCTAGGTCAAAGGTCAAGGTCACACTTAGAGCTCATTGAAAAATGCTCAGGGTTCTCACTAGGACTTTCAAACATGGAGTCCATGGACTCCCAACCCTGAAAAAGTTGGAGTCCAAAAGCGCGTCGCAATTAATATGTTTACAAATTACAGATTAGTCATTCAATGCTCACAATAGCATTGCTGATATTTGAATCTTCAAGAGACTTCCAAAGTTTATAGTTATTCAAAAGAAACTCTGAACTACATAGTATAATTATTGTTTTGTTGTTAATATTTATTATGAAATTATTTCATTATAATGCATCAACACATGGAAATCGTTTTTTATTTTTTTCACTTTTATACCAAATCAAATTTTATTCTGGTTAAAAAAGTCCACTCTCAAGACAAAAAGTTTGTATTTGTAAAAAAAACTTAAATGTATATAGGCAGCGTTTAGCGGAATGAATAGGAAAATCGTGTACAGCTTCACAAAGTGTGTAAGAGATTCATCCGATCGACAATTGTTTTAGCAAATATCTTCAAAAGGGGACAAATTGAAGATCCATATTTTAAGATTTAATGTTGATTAAATAATAAAGGAACAATTCATTAGCATTTTGTGTACCTGGCATTTCGGCACAATATCTTAAATTCTTAATACTCTTATAGAAAGTTTTTGCAAGAATGAAACTAAAGCAAAATTGTGCCTAGAAAATGCGAAAATATTCGACAATCATTATAATGCCGAAAATATTCGAAAATCATTCAAAATTGCCCTCATTTGTAATTTGAGAAAACAGTCTTTAAACAGTCGATAATTTTATCCTTTTGTCGGTAAAATTTGCTAATTTCCAATCAACTGTTGATCAAAGATATAAAATTATCACCTCGTGTTATATCTGGTAATTACATGTACTGTACAGCGCGTGTATACATTAGTCTGATCACTATTGCGTGATTATGATAGGAATCGTTATCGCTGATTGGCCAATCGCTTCACGGGTCGATGTGCATAGGACCGCCTACCTATAGACTGACACGCGCTGATGCATTTGTGGTTGTGAACAATCGGTAATGTTTATGCGTCCCCAGGCAAAATTAAGCGTACATGGAATCCTTGCTCTGAAACATTTGCGTCCAGCTGTAATAAACATGCGTACCGGGACGCCGAAATAAGCGTTCCCGAGAACCCTGAATGCTTGTCCGGAGCAAAACTTCCACATGTATAGAGGGATTTCAATATGACTTGGCACAAATGTTCACCATTGTGAGGCGGAGTGTCGCGCGCAAGATTCAGGTCCTTGCGGCCAAGGTCAAGATCACACATAGAGGTCAAAGTTCAGGTAAAAATATGAAGATGTGTATATGGACCATTTAGTCATCATTTATTGAGGTATTGTAACACAAATGGTCATTATCAAGACTATGGCTGTGATACATATAATTTAGGTCAATATATACAAGGTCAAGGTCACTAAAGATGATGAAATATCCAGATTTTGTCCGGAGCATATCTCCTACACGCATGGAGGGATTTTAATGAAATTTCATAGAAATGTTTACCATTATGAGAAGCCATGTCACGCACATGAACTAGGTCAAAGATCAAGGTCACACTTAGAGCTCATTGAAAAATGCTTGTCCGGAGCAAAACTTCCACATGCATAGAGGGATTTCAATATAACTTGGCATAAATGTTCACCATTGTGAGGCTGAGTGTCGTGCACAAAATTCAGGTCCCTGCAGCCAAGGTCAAGGTCACACATAGAGGTCAAAGTTTAGATAAAAATATGAAGATGTGTATAGGGACGATTTAATCATCATTTATTGAGGGATTGTAACACAAATGGTCATTATCATGACTACGGCTGTGACACATGTACTTTAGGTCAATATATGCAAGGTCAAGGTCACTAAAGATGTTGAAATATCCAGATTTTGTCTGGAGCATATTTTCTACATGTATGGAAGAATTTTTATAATACTTTATGGAAATGTTCACCACCATGATATGTATTTCTCCATGTATGATCCAGGTCTCCAGGTCAAAGGTCATGGTCACACTTAGAGCTCATTGAAAAACGCTTGTCCGGAGCAAAACTTCTACATTCATAGGGGGATTTCAATATAACTTGGCACAAATGTTCACCATTGTGAGGCTGACTGTCGCACGCAAAATTCAGATCCCTGCGACAAAGTCAAGGTTACACATAGAGGTCAAAGTTCAGATAAAAATATGAAGATGTGTATAGGGACCATTTAGTCATCATTTATTGATGGATTGTAGCACAAATGGTAACTATCATGACTACAGGTGTGACACATTTAATTAAGGTTAATATTTGCAAGGTCAAGGTCACTGGAGATGATTAAATATCCAGATGTTGTCCGGAGCATATTTTCTACATGCATGGAGGAATTTTAATGTTACTTTATAGAATTGTTCACCACCATGTGACGTAGTGCCCTGCACATGAACCAAGTCTCTAGGTCAAAGGTGAAGGTCACAGTTAGAGCTCATAGAAAAACGCTTGTCTGGAGCAAAACTTCTACATGCATAGAGGGATTTCAATATAATTTGGCACAAATGTTCATCATTGTGAGGCTGAGTGCCGTGCATAAAAATTCAGGTCCCTGCAACCAAGGTCAAGGTCACACATCCTGTGCATATCCTCCCTACTGATTTGTTTTAAGGTTCATTTAACAACACAGTGCCAAGAATAAAAACTTGCTTGCTAGATAACACTTATCCATAATGCCCCCATCTCCATCTAAAGCTTTCGTAAACGGGCGTATTTTGTGACTATGGCACCCTTGTTCTTTGTTCTAAAGCAGTCAGGGCCCTTGATCTACCAAATCTGTGGCAGAATATATCAGCCACAGTCACCCACCAAAATTATGATATGAAAATAGTATGATATTCCCCCTACCAGAGGTAAAAATTCCCACTCAAAAAAACATAAAATCCAACGAAAAAAAATGAAAAATGAAAATTTATGCTGTTTTTGACAAGTAAAATTGATCTGTTACACTGCTTTTTTGCTAGTGAAATATTGTATGTCTGCACCGTTTTCTGTTTCACGTTTGATATTTGTATGGATGCACAGGTAGGGATCAAGAAAAAACTTCAGAGCCACTGGTCCTGCAGGAAATTTCTACTCATCCTGAATGCTATGCTATTCGCCCTGCATTTGTGCATGAGTTTCAAGATAAAACTTTGCCAATGCAATAGACCGCTAGAATTCTCATAATCAGTTTAAAATGAATCAAAACTGAAAACAAGGCTTGTGTTTCCTGTTTAAGGTTATGTATAAATCGTGTATGTAAATAAATGCAAAACAAATGTCAAGTTAGTATGTATACATCTTTGTCTGATCATATTGTTATTGTTTGCACGGATTTCTCAATTTTCAGTTTGTCAGAACGTAACATAGGCAGAATTGATTCCGAAGTGTTCAATCAGTTAAAAGGCTTACAGACTCTCGATTTATCACAGAATTGTCTGACTAGTATACCAAGTGATCTTCACCTTCCATCATTGCAGACACTGGACCTGTCTTATAACCAGTTAGACTCAGTTGATTTTGTAAGACAGTTTGACAATCTGCAACAACTCTACCTAGGGGATAATGATGCTATTAAGGTAAGTAAAAATGAATTTGATTGGTTATTTTCAAGAAGAAGTTTATTTGATTGGTTGATATAGTAAAAAGTTGTGATTCATGCACTTCAAATCATTTAATGCCTTAAGTTTAACATGAAATGAGATCGATGTTTAAGATTAAAGTTCAACTTGTCTTTTGAAATAAATAAAAAATCCTGTCTGATTCTATTGGACTTAATTTAAACTAAAGTCTGCTGTTTCCATATTTGTACTGATAATGTTTTTGCTGTCAAAGTATTTGAGGATATTCATTGTTTCCCCCACTCAAAAAACTGTCAGTCCTTGGTTCAAATTCAAGAGTATCACTATAGATTTAGACAGATACTGTTAAAAAGCTGATGTGTTTGATAATATAGAAATCAATTGGATATTATTTTTTTTTTTTACAGATAGAGGATTATTACACGGCCAAGGTATTATGTCCCTCTCTAAGAGGTATAGATGGGGCCGAGGATATAAAACATATAGATAAAGGGATTTCTCTTTACACTGATCAGCTGCAGCCACAGGTCAGTTTACATTAATCACAGTGTAAGTGATAGGACATTATCTACTAAAGGTACTTCAGAAAAGTTCTCTGAGAAAGTTTGCAAGAAAAAAGGAAAGAGATGTCAGTTAGATAAAAGAAGACTATTGTGTACCATCGAATAAAATTAATGAAAACAGAGCTATTATTAATTGATTTTAATTGTATATATATATATATAATTGATTACATGTAAGTGTACATATATACATATAATGGGTATATAAATATAGTAATTTATATATAATTATATACATAATTGAGCCGCATCACGACAAAACCAACATAGTGCGTTTGCGACCAACATGGATCCAGACCAGCCTGCGCATCCCCGAAGTCTGATCAGGATCCATGCCGCTTACAAACCCTATGACAAGTAGAGAAACTGAAACTGCGCGGATACGCATGCTGGTCAGGATCCATGCTGGTCGCAAATGCATTATGTTGGTTTTGTCGTGACGCAGCTCAATTGTTTTCACATCTAAGTATATATACATGAACAGTTACATTGTTGCAAACATCTGTCAATGTTTCAGATTGAGGCTGTATGGGAGGCCAGGTTCTCGGAGGTGTACAGTAATGGGGTAAACAAGGAAGAGATGGAGAGTCTACATGAGGAGTTTGTTAATACCATCAACCAGGGAAACATTGTAGGCAGTAATCTAACCATGGTTAAATTTAGAAATTTTATGGTATGAGTATAAATATGTTCCTAGTGTTTCAATAAATTGAAATTTGATTCTGTTTAAATTATAGACTTATTTAAATTGGTATGGCTGTCAGGAATTGATAATGTCATTTATAGCGCCTTACATAATGTGACGGTCCACGCTTTAATACTGTTAACGTCACTTTCGACTTAACATTGTTATTTGTTGTTTACTCTATATATGATTGTTGGTCAGTAAAGGCTGAATCTGGAAACTACAGCGCATTTTGTCTAGTTATTAAACACCCCACAGGCCTTGGCATTCTCAGGGTTTTTTTGCTAATTGAGATTACTGGAAAGTGCAATTTTAAACTGTTTTATTATTATTATTATTTGGTATGCTTTGTGGGTTTTATTGGGTTTTTTTTGGTTGATATTTTATTCAGCTTAATATTACTAAGAAAGAATCCTTAATTACAGATAAGTCACCTTTGTCGTAAATTGATTTCGGATGTGAATCAAGGAAAAGTTAAATCTAAAAGGAGAAGCACAAAGTCTTTGGATGGTCAAAACACACCATCTCATTACGGGACCAGAATTGCCAAAGGAGTAACACCTGTTAAGCACTACAGGTTGGATTTTGAAAATGTTTTTGTTTTTTTGTTTGTTTGTTTGTGATTAAGACTTGTTATAAATAATAATATCAGAATTTTGGTTTGAGGCCTTTTTTGTGTTCTGTCAATAAAGCTTGGTTTGAGAGTCTTGCAACTCGTGAAATTACGAAACAAGTGGTGGCCTTTTTCATTTCACTTTGGATTTGATTATTTAATTGACCAGTCTGTGTAAAAAGTTAGATGCTAATGAGAAGAAAAAATAATCAACAGCTCAAAAATAGTGGCATAGGAGTGATTCTAGTAATTTACTGATAGAAATTTTCAAATTAAGGCATAATCATTGGATAAAAAATAAGGGTTACGACTAGAAATAATTTAACTTTGCATACATGTATCTAGAAATAAATTTGAACTCTTACTTTTAAAGCAATACAGAAGAACCAATCTCTGATACTGAAACAGCCGTCACACAGAAACAGAGATCCAGTAAGAAGAGAAAAAGAGAAGACAGTCCCAACACGTCACCAGTCAAATCATCACCTATTAAACGCAAGCGAGAAAGTTCACCAGTCTCAAGCCCAGTAAAGTCTACTACACAGAAAAGGAAAAGGGAGACCACTCCTGACAGCTGTGAAGAGTTTTTACCGATAGCTAAAAGGAAAAAGGATAACACTAAAGGGACACCTGATTTTACAAAGCTGCGAAAAAGTATACAAGGCTCAAAATTATTGGTAAGAATGGGTAATGATAAGGTGTATTGGAATTTTTTGCATGTCTTTACATGCTCTAATATAATATCATGTATAATTGTTAATCCAGTGTTTTTAAAATGGAAGTGTACATTATGTAATTTTTTATTGTGCTTAGTTTTTCTTCAGAATAATAAATTTAGTTTCTTTGATATGGTTGCATACTCATAACTTATAATTATTGTGGTAGCTAGCTTTTTTGACATCAAGCAACATATATGTGACTTACATGTGACTTATATGTTACTTATAAGTGACTTATATTAAGTCACTTATATGTAACAAATAAGTCACTTATATTTTACTTATAAGTTACTTATATGTTACTTATAAGTTGAGCATATCTTTGACTTACATGTCACGGTTTCACGACCTGGTTTCAGACTTTAAAAAAATGGCTGCTAGGGAATTTCCATAAAATTTGTAAGAAAGATTATATTTTACTGAAGCATAATTGTATTAGTAAGTTATTTGAGTTAAGGGTTAAGAATGGCAATTCTTCCAGAATAGAGCTACGCCATTGAAGCCAAGAAAAGAACCCTAGTTTTAATTAGGGCTGGGAATTATATTCGAATATTCGAAACACTACCAAATATTCGAAACACTACCGAATATTCGAACATTGAAAAACGGATAGGAATATTCGGAAAAAAAAATGTTTTTTTTTTGTTATTACTTTCAAATTTCAATTAAGATCGTAAATTGAACCATTGACCTTTACTTGACCAGGTGTTCACATGTTGTATGACGCGTGTCAACAATTATTGCTAATTAACTGTGAAAACTTTGGGGTCTAATTGATCAAAAGGGCACCCGTTTCACAGTAAGCAATTTACCTGTTTAACAGTTTATAATGTAATTCTTTCTGATTTTAATTATCTTATTAGCTATGATCTTTCCGATTCATCAATAATTGTCTTAAATTTTGTGAAGACGAAAAAATCCAAACGCATTAAACGGTGCTTTATGAAAGCATGGTAAGTGTCTATATTCCGTCAGAATATATTTTTTTCTGTAGAAATTAGACTCTGTGTGATATTTACTGCGTTATATCTAAATTTATCTGAAAATATTTTAAACCTTATCTAAAATTATAAATAAATAAAAAAGAAATATTAAATACAAGTTAAGTTTCAATATAATTATGCGTTGTTGCTAGTAGGCTACGATGATTCATATTACTGTCGGTCAAGTCATGTGAGTTACCTCCCGTTAATAAGACAAATGATCAGCAGTCGGATTAACTGAACAAAAGGCAATCAAATTATGAATTTATTTCAAAAGTAAACTTATATGTCGATTTACAATGTATAAGATAAAAAAAACTTTTATGTAGTAATAAAGGTATTTTTAATAGTCCATTATTCCAAGCATATTAAAGTTGTCTAGCATTTGACGCAATTCATTTCGGATATGTATACTACAAAAAGAAATATTCGAATATGGAAAACAAATATTCAAACATCAAATTCCTTATTTGTTCCCAGCCCTAGTTTTAATTTAAACACCTTTAAAAATAATGATTTGTGATCTCATTTTAAATTTGGATAAAGCAAAAACAGAAAATCTGCAGGATAAGGGTCAGTCAAAAATTGCTTGTCTGTTTCAAAGAAAAAGTCAAGCTATTATGACCACTATCTAGTTGTTGTCATTGTCATGCAAAATTTTAAAAGTAGCCCATTAGTCAAACATTACAAAAGGTATCAACACAAAACTTGGAATACCTGCTTATCATGACATGCTGTAGTTGTAAGACAATGGGCATTATCCTGAAAGCTATGTTTTTAGGAGTTATGTCCCTGTTTAACTTAGAATATCTGTAAAATTGGTTATTGATAGGGGTTTACTGTGACAGATGCTGTTTAACATCACATGCAGGACTCTTATTACGAAAAATACACTAGTTTATTTTCTTCTTTTTTTCTTCACAGAAAGGTTTACCCGATTATGAACCTTCATTATTTATACGTTGTCATTCAAATGGAAACAACCCATCTGATGGAATCACAAAGATTTGGAACTGTGCATTTGAGCCATTGATTGGAAGTCCAGGTAAGTTGAGTACCTTTTGACTTCTGCAACCTTATTATAACCTCATGATGAAATCCTCGTACCCCTGGAACCCTTGCTATTACATGTTCATCCTCTATATGATATTTTAATTACAGGGGAGACAACCAATATCCTGGCAACATGTGGAGGGAAGAATATTTGTTTCACTGACTGTCAGACTGGTAAAGTGATGAAAAGATACAAAGACTGCAGTAAATCAGAGGTATAAAATCTGTATATATATTTACAATTAAATGGTGTAAACTTTTGTTTAGAAGTGAGAAAAGCTCATTTCCAAATGTGCACTTAGTTTAACCAAGTTTTAGTTAATATTCATGAGTAAAAGTTTATCAAGACTCAACTTACTCATGATCAATTAATATCCACATTTTTTAGATTTCAAAAAAAAATACTCAGAGCAACAGATAAGGTGCGTATTTACGCAATTAATTTTATAAAATACGCAATTGATTTTTTAAGAATGCGTATCAAAACCCATTGAAAAAAATAAAATACGCAATTGTCTTAAAAACCTGTGCGTATTGTCATTTTCACCACCGCAAAATTAATCTGTCGTTCGCTCGTAGTTTTGGACAAATTATATCGATATGCATGCTATCCGAATATTCCCGAATCAATGCTAACTAATCAACGGTCTCCGGTCTTCGACGGTCCCGGTCTCCAAAGACCGACTAAGCCATATCAATTAAGCATGAGACCGTCTATTTGTCTACTCAGGTCGACGGTCTTAACAGACCGGCGGAGACCGTCATTAAGTAGGTCCCAGCTGTATCAATAGACGCTTTGAAGGCAATATGGCGTCTTACAAAAGGGGAAATGATTTGAAACAAAACAGTCGTAAATAATCAAAAATCATGTTAAAAATATTATTAAATATAACATGAGCATTTTATATAAAACAATTGTGAAAAGTTCTAGTAAATTGTTTATCATATTTTCTTTATAAAACAGTTTAATTTTATTGATATTGAAACCATAAAATTCATATCTTCATAATTGAATACCCAATTGATCTTGAAATCATAGGGTATCGAGTTTTGGAATACCCAATTAAATGGAGCCAATACCCAATTCCAAAGGAAATGATGGAGTAATACCCAATTCACTTTTAAAGCTTATCTGTTGCTCTGATACTTGCAGATTTTCAAGGGTTATCAAGTACCTTCAAAGTCTATTTGTTTACTTAAGGTAGTCTTACGATAATGCTTTCCCGCCAAAAAATTCTAACATCTGCCAATATCGTAATAAATCGGCCATTTGGAATGTTATTTTCACAATCGCGGTATTAAATCATTTTTAACCATTTATAACTGGGATTTTAGTATATAATGACAAAAGATGAGTGATTGTTAATAATTTAATGCCCAAAATTTTGAAAGAAAAAAACCATTCTGGAAATAACCGAATTGCTACGATATTTGCCAATGTTAGAATTTTTTTGGCGGGGAAAGCATTAGAGTAAGACTACCTTAATAACCAAATTTTTTCAATACTTTATGACAATGTTATATTGATTCATAATGTTGTCACAGGTGTTGATGAATATTCAGTTATTTATCTTTGTATCAACAATGTCATTGTAAAAGAAAATTTTTTCACCGTTTATTTTGCGAAATGCTAAAGACACAAACTCAGGGATTTTTTCCAGGATTTTGGGAACATGACCCATACCAATGGAATTTGGAATTTCAGCGGTGTTTTGTTAAAAATTGGGAAAAAATGCATGACAGAAATTTTGCAGTGATTAAATGAATGCAAACAATTACTGTCTAGGATGGCATCTTGAAACCTCTAAGCACTATTACAGTGGAGAAGCCCTTATTTGCAAAAGATTTTAGAATTTTTATTCAATATTTTTATCATTTGACTTTCAATTGGGAATTTTTTCCTGTAAATTGGGAAAATAATATACTATTTTCAATTGGGAATATGACCCAATATCGGCTATAAAATAAACCAAAAAAATCCCTGAAACTTGTTTTTTCGCTCCATTGTCCTCCAGTGATGAGGCAAATATTAATCGGGTGCAAATAGTTATCGCGTAACTGTATCCTTATAATGAAAATGTTTTTAAAGAATCAATATAATTATGGACTGTACATTTTGTGGCTTATTAGAAACAAAACAAACAAAAAAGTATCAAAAACAAGGAAATTGAGCCTTATTTTGCATGAAACATGAAAATGTTGTATTAATTAATGTAATTATGAATATATGTACATTTTTCATCACTTTATAAATTATGAATATTTATGCATTTCTTCATCACCTGTCATTTTCAAAATTTTATGGCTTATAAATTTGAATGTATTTTCAGTCATTTTATGCACTAGCATGGACTACACTAGAAGCTGATGGTAAACATATGAAGGATGATGTCAATATATTAGCAGTGGCGGGTATGTCCATGTCTGCTTTTCAATTCATGTTGAACACATTTTTCATAAAATTGACATATTAAAGGGACTGCACCAAGATTTTATGACATGATGGGACTGGAAATAATTTTTCGAGAATAATATTCCATTTGATGTAGGTCTAGACCAATAAAACAATGTATGCAAAATTTCAGATCATTGGCTTACTTTGTTTACCCAGAATAGTTATTCTTATTGTGAAAAAATGACCCAATATAAAAACAAGAACGTTGCAATGTATTTTACTCAAATCATGTTTAGAATAGCACAAAAATACCATTTTAAATATATATTTAAAAGTATTTCTTGATTTTCTTTTGCATCTCTTTCTGTTTGAAGAGGCCTAGCTGATCTATGTTAATGTAAGAAATTCAATTTTTTTAGGCGGAGTTCCTTCAAGTTCAGAATGATTTATTATGCCCCCATTTCGAAGAAAAGGGGGTATATTGCTTTGCACTTGTCGGTCCGTCGGTCCGTAGACCAAATGGTTTCCGAGTGATAACTAAAGAACCCTTAGGCCTAGGAACTTCAAACTTGGTATGGTGATTGGTCATGATCAGTAGATGATCCCTATTGATTTTGGGGTCAAGGGGTCAAAGGTCAAGGTCACATTGACCTTGTAAGCAAAAACGGTTTCCGATCAATAACTAAAGAACCTTAAGGCCTAGGAACTTCAAACTTAGTAAGGTGATTGGTCATGACCAGTAGATGACCCCTATTGATTTTGGGGTCAAAGGGTCAAAGGTCAAGGTCACATTGACCTTGTAAGCAAAAACGGTTTCCGATCAATAACTAAAGAACCTTAAGGCCTAGGAACTTCAAACTTGGTATGGTGATTGGTCATGATCAGTAGATGATCCCTATTGATTTTGGGGTCAATGGGTTAAAGGTCAAGGTCACATTGACCTTGTAAGCAAAAACGGTTTCCAATCAATAACTTAAGAACTTTAAGGCCTAGGAGCTTCAAACTTGGTATGGTGATTGGTCATGATCAGTAGATGACCCCTATTGATTTTGGGGTCAAGGGGTCAAAGGTCAAGGTCACAATGACCTAGTAAGCAATAACGGTTTCTGATCAATAACTAAAGAACTTTAAGGCTTAGGAACTTCAAACTTGGTATAGTGATTGGTCATGATCAGTAGATGACCCCTATTGATTTTGGGGTCAAGGGGTCAAAGGTCAAGGTCACATTGACCTTTTGGGTAAAAACGGTTTCTGATCATTAACAAAAGAACCATTAGGCCTAGGAACTTAAACTTGGTATGGTGATTGGTCATGACCAGCAGATGACCCCTATTGATTTTGGGGTTAAGGGGTCAAAGGTCAAGGTCACATTGACCTTGTAGGTAAAAACGATTTCCGATCAATAACGAAAGAACCCTTTTGCCTAGGAACTTCAAACTTGGTATGGTGATTGGTCATGACCAGCAGATGACCCCTATTGATTTTGGGGTTAAGGGGTCAAAGGTCAAGGTCACATTGACTTTGTAGGTAAAAACGGTTTCCGATCAATAACGAAAGAACCCTTAGGCCTAGGGACTTCAAACTTGATATTGTGATTGGTCATGAACAGTAGATGACCCCTATTGATTTTGGGGTCAAAGGTCAAGGTCACATTAACCTCTTAGGTAAAAACAGTTTCTGATCAATAACTAAAGAACCCCTTAGGCCTAGGAACTTCAAACTTGGTATGGTGATTGGTCATGACCAGTAGATGACCCCTATTGATATTGGGGTTAAGGGTCAAAGGGCAAGGTCACATTGACCTTGTAGGTAAAAATGCTTTCAAATCAATAACTTAAGAACCCTTTGGCCTAGGAACTTCAAACATGGTATGGTGATTGGTCATGACAAGCAGATTACCTATTGATTTTGGGGTCAAGGGGTCAAAGGTCAAGGTCACATTGACCTTGTATGTTAAAACGGTTTCTGATCAATTAACTAAAAACGCTTAGGCCTAGGAACTTCAAACTTTGTATGATGATTGGTCGTGACCAGCAGATGACCCCTATTGAGTTTTTGGTCAAGGGGTCAAAGGTTAAGGTCATGACCAGTAGATACTTGATAACCCTTATTAATTGTTTGATCACTGGGTCAGAAGTCATGCATAATAACCTTTTCACATGACTAATTGGCTGCTGATAGGGGGCATACATGTTTTACAAACATATCTTGTTTTGAATGAAATTCTCTTTAGTATTTTTTTATACCCCCGCACAACAAAGTTGTAAGGGGGGTATACTGGAATCAGCTTGTCCGTCCGTCCGTCGGTTTTTTCTTGTCCGCCCAATAACTTAAGATTCCTATGACCCACAGTCTTCATATCAGGCATGGTGGTTAGTCATGATTAGTAGATGACCCCTATTGATTTTGAGGTCATCAGGTCAAAGGTCAAGGTCACAGGGGCCTTGACTTTAAAAAGCTTGTCCGCCAATAACTTAAGATTCCTACGACCCACAGTCTTCATATTAGGCATGGTGGTTAGTCATGATTAGTAGATGACCCCTATTGATTTTG